>NC_142601.1:36267701-36457070 GCF_041222555.1 Hakea prostrata | reverse complement strand
AGGCCCACCCAAATCCTACACTGACAAATCCAGCATCCTCTCCATCATCTTCTCAAGCTACGCCAACCACCATCGGGAAAATAATCTCTCACGATGGTTGACCCCAGAAGAAATAAAGGCAAAAATGGACAAAGGCCCTTCATTTGTTGTTACACACCTTATCCAAGATCCACCAGCCCATACAAAAAACTCAAGGTCCTTTTGTTGCACACGAAACAGGAAGAAGATCTAACAACCGAAACGGGGAACCGGAGGAGCACAGAGGTGACTATGCTAGGCAAAAATCTGAGTTCACCTTGACAGCAAAGTGAAAGTGAAGGTGGGGAAGTACTGTTAAGACCCTAATTTACCATAAGAGAGTTGTAGGCAATCAAACCCATCCCAAACATGTGGGGGACAGGATCAGTTACAGGGATAGGTGGTTGAATCCTATTTGGGAGCAGTCACTCCCATGTTGGCCAACGTGGAAATGTGGGGGAGTTAGTTAGGATTTGTTTTACGCTATAATAGGATGGTAAGGCGAGAGGGAAAGGGGAAGGAAGGATTTTGTAAAGGAAAGGGACGAGCTGTGATAGGGGAGATTGAGATAGAATACTCTAAGGGTGTGGGAGTTCTTACGTTTGCAGTTTGATTAAGCCATTTTGTTAAAGAATTAATCGAAGAGTTTCCTGTTACATTCTTGTGTATACACTTCAATTTTGTGTCTGTGTGTGTGAGAGAGAGAGAGATTAAGAATGAGTGAATTGCAGGGCTTCCATGAGCTGAAGATCAGTTGAAATAACCATTAGAGAGGGATGGTTGCAGGTGCTGACTCAGGGTTCGATTGGTGGGGAAGTTGCAGGGTCGCATCAAAGTTATAGTAAGGAAAGTAAACATCAATTTTTATTACTTTTCTTGGGTTCACTAAGAAAATGGTTATGAGACGTTAAGCCCAAAATATGAACAATAAAATCAAATGTATCATATACTCACAAGGAGAAAACCAGAACGAAAGGTCTTCTACAAACCTAAGCGCATCAAATCTAGTTTGAAATTTCTAACATTCAGAGGACAAGATAATCGGGTTTTGGGTCTGCAAATCTTGGTAAGTAAGGTGATCGGTTTCCTAGAGCCTCAAGGGCATTCCCTTGACAACTTCCCTCAAGAAGTTAAGACATAAAGAACATTACTATGACTGAAATCCTGGGCTTCAAGCTAGAACCTATCTAGAATGAACCAACTCTGAAAGAGGAAGGGGAGGGAAAAGAAAGAAAAAAAAAAGTCAGTAATCACAAAGCAGGAGTTATTATAGACAGGATTGATAGTACTTGATAGTCATTCAGCATTAAGAAGACTCAAAAAGAACTAGTAGTAACTTACGCAGAGACAATCTCCTTCCCAATTCTCCCATACCGCTTTGCTTTCTTTGCATCCTGAGCTCCCTGCATTTAAAACACATTCAAGTGACTTGAGAAGTGAAGGAATATGAAGAAACAATTCCAGATTGCAATAAAGAATGACAAGAAATCATTCTCAGCACCAACGTGGAACATCCAAAAGCATTCATGTGTCAAATGAGAATCTAGACCCACTTCTAGGTCCCAGTGCCACAGTTGGAATAAATTTAAACTACTACGGTCCAAGCCAACCTTTGGCTCTTAGGTAAGACTCACAACTCACTTTCAAGGTCAGATTGCTACGCCCATAATACACAACAATTAAATTTACAGCAACATGTCCAATATTCAACTTCAACATACAGAAACTAATGAACAAGCATGACATAAGACAACTCAAGCAATGATTCTGCTTCAACATTGTGTGAATATAAGAATCAGGTCAAATAATATTATAACTAAAAAATAGAACATTCCAGTTGTCCATATTATACAATACAAATAAGATATGAACCAAGTTTAGCCATCAGACAACATTTCATGTAACACCAGATGTGATAAAGCTCGTCAACAATTCAATATGGGAAGATATTGACATCCCATTTCTAGCTTTCATCAAATCCTAGTGCATGTAAATTTCATCAAAATATATTCATAATAAATACATAGTACACATGCAAAATGTATTAAAAGCAATATTTTAGTTCTGCCTCTCTAGTTCACGGCAAGAATTACCAACAGAGCCCTAGCTGCTGCATGACACATTCAGAAGCTAATTTAGGCAAGCATTCATAAATTGCCTAAAGTTCACTTGGTCAATTAGCACTGGATGATAATGCCCCCACCAACAACAGGAAAATTGGTTAAGAAATAAATAAGAACAGTTAGCAGTAGTAATGGAAAATTGTAAGGTGTGAAATCTCATCTACAATGAGTATCCAAATACTTCAAATTGTTTTATAGTAATGGACAAGCAGGAATACATTAGCATATAATGTTTTCCTTATTCATTCCAACAACATCATCTGAAAGTAAGGACTTCCTTCCTACCATCCTACCATGAACCATCTGATACAGAGAAAATTATACCAAACCCATCAAACCGGGTTCATACTTTATGTCCCGGTTAGACCATGATTGGGACCCGTCTTAACCTAATTCTCACGTTCATATAAGAAGGCGTCGCATTACGGTTATACGCCACGAACGACATCCCGAATCTTGTGGGATAGGCAGCTGGGTTATAGGAAGCAACTACCATCGAGGTGGAGAGGGAATCGTGCTAAGATTGGAAACTAATCACGCCCCCGAATATCTAGGGAAGAACCCGACGATCGGACGGTCACCTGAGAAGATCATGAACCCATCTCATGGTCAAGAATTGAAGGTAAAATCTATATAAACGAGTGATTTACTCACTCCAAAGGTATCTGATTCGTTTCCATTATCCTCTACAATTAGCTAGAGTCGTGTGATCAATTCATAGCCTTCGGAGGTGGCCTCTCGACCCCAACGGTCGGGCCACGTCTAATCCTGTTTTGCAGGTTATCTCGTAGATCTTGAGGCTGAACAAATTCTGGACGCATCATTTGGCGCCGTCTGTGGAAAACGCTTCAAAAAGTCATGGTTACCAGATCAGCAGCAGCGGCTGCGGCGGCTCAACGAGAGCTGAACATTCATCCTCCAGATGGGAACGATCCAGAAGACATCCCAGAAGGAAGTCGTGCTCATGAGGTTCGTGAAGACAGAGGATTAGGTGGCAAAGAACGCCTAGACCATCCAAATCCTCTTCAACAACAAATGGAACAAATGCAGCTCCAATTTTTGGAGATGCAACAGACGCTTCATACATTGATCAAGCAGGTGGTGGCTCCACAGGCTCCCGATCAAGAGGAGGCCAAAAGACGTGCAGGAGAAGCAGAGATGCTTATACCTCCGGCACGAGGGCATTCCCAGCAAGGAGATAGACAACCAGCCGAAGGCCAAAATTATGGCCAAAACTTTCAAAGGGATCCCTGAGGGCGGACCAGAGGATTGAGAACTGGGGAACTACCCAAAAGGGATGATCGGCGTGATTGGCCGCAAACTAGCCGAACCGGAACAGTAACGAGGTTAGGCAGAGGAGTTCGCACTCACTCGCCAACCTTTAAACGTTCGAGACGAGAAAGCATTCGGACCGGTGGTGGACGATCGGTGCACATTGGTCGAGAACTTGCTGATATAAATCAGAGGTTGGGACAACTTTCCCGAGGAAGAATGACTGATGACATCTATTCGATCATCAGAAAGACTCCATTTTTCGAGGCTATTACCGGGTTCGAATTTCCTCATAATTTTCGGCTCCCAACATTTACTTCGTTCGACAGTTCAGGAGATCCTATGGCCCATATCAGTTACTACCAACAGACTATGGAAATAGTTGGTAACTCTGATGAAATTCTTTGTAGAGTGTTCGGTTCCTCCCTGACTGGGGCAGCGCATAAGTGGTTCTCAAATCTTCCTTCAGGAAGAATTGTCAATTTTGAGGAGTTGGCCCAAAAGTGTATCGGTCATTTCCAAAGTGGCATCCAAATCAAGAAGGCGGAGGAAACGTTATTCACAATCAAGCAAGGGAAGAACGAATCGATTCGGGAATACTTGAAGAGATTCAACAAAGTCACTATGGAGATCGAGAATTTGGATGAACAGGTGGCTAAAACCGCTTTATTCATTGGGCTTACAAACCGGAGGCTGCTAGAGTTATTACTTCAAGATATGCCTTCCACTTACTCAGAGTTGGTGCAACGATGTCAAAAACAGGCAGAAGTGACTGAAATACTTGATGCACGTCAAAGGGAGACAAAGGCTTCAAATAAAGAGCCGAAGGTTCCCGAAAGGAATCAGAAGCCGAGGCTGCCTAATCCTGATCGGGCAAGGAGATCACGTTTGGTTTGGAGGCGGCGCTCTCCCAATCAAGGTGAATACACGCCGTTGAACGCTCCCCGATCGGAAATCTTGATACAAATTAAGAATCAGGACATTTTGAAATGGACGCCAAAGATGATAGCAAAACCAAGAGAGAAGAATATGGAGAAGTACTGCCGTTTTCACAAAGATTATGGACATTACATAAACGAGTGTAGACACCTGAAGGCCGACATCGAAATGTTGATAAATCAGGGACACCTGGATAGTTTTGTGAAAGGGCGAGAAAACGAGCAAAGGATGACCGCCGAAAAGAGGGAACATTCGGGGAGTAGAGATCATCAGGTTGAAGTTCCCAAGTCAAAAAGGGGAAGGAGGCGGTCGGTCCCAGCCAGTCTCCTATTCTTACTATATTTGGAGGTCCCGAACCCAAGTCCCTCAGAAAACTGAAAGCAAGGTCCAAGTTCATTGGATCGGGAGAGTCCCAAAAACAGAAGAAATTAGAAGAGAACCCCATCACGTTCGGTGAAGAAGATGAGCGGGGCGTGTGTACACCTCATGATGACGCAATAGTAATCAAAGTCGAAATTAGAAGTCGAGAGGTGCACAGAGTTTTGGTCGACACAGGATCTTCAGCAGATCTTCTGTCTTACGAAGCATATCAAAAGCTGAAGGTCGAAGAAGATTTAATGAAGCCGTCGTCGATGCATCTCTACAGATTTGTTGGTTCGTCAGCTGTAGCCGAAGGGTCGATTCAATTGGATCTTTCGGCAGGAAATTTCCCCAAAGAAGCTACTATTCAGGTAAATTTCCTAGTTGTTCGGGAACTTCCGGCTTACAACGTTATTCTCGACAGGCCTTTCCTAACAAAGTTAGGTGCGATAGTCTCACCGAGGTATATGAAGATAAAGTTTCCAACCAATAAAGTAATTGGCTAGGTAACTTCAGATCAGAGACTTTCTCGACAGTGCTACATTGCATATCTCAAAGATAAAGTTGGACCCCAGAAGGCCACAACCTTACCAATCGAGGTAAGGGATGATCGAGATGAGGATGCTATGCAGAGGCCCGAACCAATAGAGAAATTGGAACGGATCCTTTTGCAATCGGGAGACAAAAGAAAACAACCCATATTGGATCCGAGCAACCAGAAGATTTTAAGGAAGAATTAAAGGCTTTCCTTAGGGAAAACATTGACGTGTTCACTTGGTCAGCCGATGACATGCCAGGTATTGACCAAGCGGTAGCCAACATAAGCTCTGGATCAACTCGAAAGTTAAACTGGTAATTCAGAGGAGACGAAACTTCTTGATTGGGAAGCACGAAGCTATCAGAGAAGAGATTGAGAAATTAAAGAGTTCGGGTTTTATTGAAGCCATAGAATGCCCGACGTGGCTGGCCAACGTCGCAATGGTAAAGAAGTCGAACAGAAAGTGGAGAATGTGTATTGATTACACAGATCTCAACAAAGCATGCCCGAAGGACTATTATCCACTACCCCGAATAGCTCTTTTGATCGATGTGACTGCAGGGTATGAAACATTAAGTTTTATGGATGCTTATTCAAGATACAATCAAATTCTGATGAGCAAAAGGATGAGAAGTTCACGGCCTTCATGACTAATCGGGAAAGTTTTTACTACAAAGTCATGCCGTTCGGGTTAAAGAATGCGGGGGCTACCTACCAAAGGGCAATAAACAAGATCTTTAAAGACTTGATCGGGAAAAGTATGGAGGCATATGTAGACGTTATGCTAGTAAAAAGTCTCAAGCGTTTGGGGCACATCATGGATCTCAAATAAACATTTTCTGTCTTAAGTACCATATGAAGATGAATCCAGAGAAATGCGCCTTTGGGGTATCTTCGGGCAAATTCCTACGGTTTATGGTTTCCCAGAGATGAATCGAAGCTAACCCAATCAAGATACAAGCCTTGATCAACATGAAGCCTCCAAAGACCATTTGGGATGTGTAATGTCTAACGGGACGAAGCACTGCATTAAACCGATTCATCTCACAATCAGGAGAAAAATGCTTACCATTTTTTAAAGCGTTAAAATATTTAAGGGGGAGTAAAGAAGCTCGATGGACGGACGAATCCCAGAAGGCATTCGAGGATCTAAAGATCAGGCTCGGGAAACCACCCTTGCTCTCCCGACCAGAGAAAGGAGAAACCTTACAGAGTTACAGGTATATCTGGCATCTTCACGTTCGGCCGTAAGTGCAGTCCTTGTTCGAGAAAAAGAAAAAAAGCAATGGCCCATTTATTATGTCAGCCATGTACTCTTGGATGCAGAGACAAGATATTCAGCGATCGAGTAGCAGGCTCTGGCACTTATGATAGCTGCTCGAAAGCTCAGATCATACTTCCAGGGGCATGTAATTGAGGTATTGACCAATTTCCCTCTTAAAAAAGTTTTGTTTAAACCTGATTTATCTAAAAGAATGGTCGCATGGTTGGTAGAGCTGGGGGAATTCCAAGTGGACTTCAAACCCCGAACCGCCATAAAGGCCCAGGCCTTGGCAAATTTTATAGTAGAATCTACAACCCCGATAGAAGAAGATCATGAACCTACTCTCCCGAGCATGTGGAATATCTATTATGTTGACGGCTCGAGCAATAAGTATGGATCGGGAGCAAGGGTCTTATTAAAAAGCCCTGGGGATTTCCTTATTCGGTAAGCTTTGCGGTTCGGGTTCGACGCTTGTAACAATTAAGCAAAATATGAGGCCTTTATTGCTGGCCTTCGACTAGCTAAAGCTTTGGCGATCACGAAAATGACTATATACAGTGATTCCCAGCTTATAGTCAACCAGGTGGAAGGAGAGTACGGGATAAAAGAGCCTCGACTGCAAAAGTATTAAGAGCTAATCCAAACCCTCCGAAAGGAATTCAAAGATGTCAAAGTATGTCAGATACCAAGGAAGGAGAATACTATAGCGGATGAACTTTCCAAGGTTGGCTAATGCTAAGGGAAGGAACTTAGAACCCTCGGTCTACATCGAAGAATTAAGTCTCCTGAGTGCTCAGACGAACGAAGTGTCTTACATTGAAAATGAAAGATGTTGGAAAGACCCGATCGTTGAGTACATTCGAGATTGCAAACTTCCCAAAGATCCAAAAGAGGTTAGGTCCATCAGAGTTCAGGTAGCTAGATTTACAATCCATAACGGGAGGCTTTACCGAAGGTCCTTTGATGGATCATTATTCAGATGCATAGGACCAGAAGGGTCAAAGATTGCTTTGGCAGAAGTTCACGAAGGAGTCCGCGGAGCACATATGGGCGGTCGAGCGCTATCACATAAGATCCTCCGACACGAGTTATATTGGCCCAAGGTACAAGAGGATGCCATGAGGTACGTTCGGCGTTGCAATCAATGTCAAGTCCATTCGACCATGCCAAAACAACCTGCCACAACCCTAACGTCAATTCTCAACCCAATTCCATTCGCAATGTGGGGAATTGACTTAGTGGGAAAGTTCCCGAAAGCATCTGGAGGAAGAGAGTACCTGATTGTAGTAATCGATTACTTCAACAAATGGGTCAAAGCAATTCCTTTAGCTTCAATCACAGAGAGAAAGATGGAGAAGTTTGTGCTGGAGTCAATCATCCACCGGTTCAGGATTCCAAAGATTCATGTAACCGATCACGGAACACAATTCGATAACCCCCAGTTCGAGCTCTTCTACAATACTTAAATGATCGAGCACCGCATGTCATCAGTGGCATATCCTCAGAGTAATGGCCAAGTGGAGGTAACGAACCGAACATTAATAGATGGAATAAAGAAAAGGCTCAAAACCAACAAAGCTTTATGGGTCAAAGAATTACCAAATGTCCTTTGGGCTTACCAAACCACGGTTCGAACACCCACCGGAGAAACCCCATTCAAATTAGCATATGGTTCCGAAGCATTAGCACCAGTCAAGGTAATGGCAGGGACCTTGCGGGAGAGAGAATTCGAAGAAAAGGCGAACGAACAAGGCTTGCTAGATAGCCTAGAGTTATTGGATGAAGTTCACGCAAAGGCAATTGCCCGAACTCAGCAATACCATCGGAAGATAGCGCTCATTATAATGCCCGAGTAAAGCATCGACAATTTCGAGCAGGAGATTTGGTTTTAAGGGACACTCTAGCATCAAACCCGCGTCATCAAAAGAAGCTGGATCCCTCGTGGGAAGGTCTATACATGATAGTTAAGCCGGTCGGTTCGGGAGCATACAAGTTAAAGCATATAGCAGTTGAACGCGAACTTGATCGGTCATGGAAAACAAGACATTTGAAGAAATATTATCCTTAATGATCCAATTTTATTCAATTTTGATGTAGAAGATCTATAGTTATTTAATGCAATTTCTAACTTATGAGTACCAAATCTTTTGATTAGGGGCAATATATAAGCATATGAGGAATGATGTTTAGAATCAAAGGCTTCGGGTAACACCGAATGAGACCTTCGAACGCCTAGAAAATTCTAAGGAATTTTACAGGTAAAAGGCTTCGAGTAACACCGAATGGGACCTTCGAACACCTAGAAAAAATTCTAAGGAATTTTACAAGTAAAAGGCTTCGGGTAACACCAAATGAGACCTTCGAACGCCTAGAAAAAATTCTAAGGAATTTTACAAGTAAAAGGCTTCGGGTAACACCAAATGAGACCTTCGAATGCCTAGAAAAAATTCTAAGGAATTTAACAGGTAAAAGGCTTCGGGTAACACCGAATGAAACCTTCGAATGCCTAGAGAAAATTCTAAGAAATTTTATATGGAAACCTTTGAATGCCTAGAGAAAATTCTAAGAAATTTTATAGGAAGAAGGCTTCAAATGGAAAACCAATAAAAGACTTTGGTTAATAAGATTTCCCGAAAGCCAAAAGATACTTGTCATGACCGGGCAATATTAGGATGACCGAAATAAAAGTTCTTTAATAAGTTCCTTTTATACATAGAAGGGCTAAAAGGGGCTAACCTTTACAAAGTTAAGGATGCTTCTGTATCTCAATTACATGATGCAAAGACGAATGTCATCAAGGTTAGCTTCTTCGGTCGGTATGAGATGCTTCTGATGCAAAGACGAATGTCATCAAGGTTAACTTCTTTGGTCGGTATGAGATGCTCCTGATGCAAAGATGAATGTCATCAAGGTTAGCTTCTTTGGTCAGTATAAGATGCTTCTGATGCAAAGACGAATGTTATCAAAGTTAGCTTCTTCGGTCGGTATGAGAGTTTCTATCCCCCAATCACTGGATGCTTCGTTCGGGAGAAAGTGTCTATATCTTGAGGAACGGGAGGAACAACGAACTCTAGGTTTTATCCATACCCTTCGTCTGGCAGATAAACCTCATCCTCGAGGACTGCGAAGACTTCTGTAAGCTCCCACCAACTAAAGGTACGAAGAATGAAGAACGTGAGGAACGACGAACTCTAGGCCTTGTCCTTTATATCCCTTTTAACCGAGTGGAAGCCTGATCCTTAGCAACATTGACGTTCGGGACAGTCTCTTCCTGAGCCACTTCCTCATTCGGAGACAAAGGAGGAGAATCATCAAGATAAAGCTTTAGATCTGGATCGGGAACAGGCTGGTCCACCAAGTCTTTGGCCTAATCAGGAAGGGGAAGTTGCAGTTTTTCAAATACTTCGAGATGACAATGTTTCTAATGAGGAGCCGTGTCAAAATTCGGATCTCTCTTCAGAATCGATTTCAAAACCTCGTTTTGACCATCTCGGTAAGCTTGAGTATTGAAAATATTCAACAAGTCATTGAAAGGCTTATTCTTCAAGTACTACAAGCCTTCCGAGTCTTGACAGGAACATGTTCTGGTTTAGAAGGAACTGCTCGATTCTGAAGTGCAATAATCTTTGCTACGGATTCCTTCAGTTCCCCTGAAAGCCTCACAATTTCCCGTTCGAAACCACGGATACTCCCCTTAGTAACATCCAGATCCATGGAAAGGCACTCGATCTCGGTGTTCTTTGCCTATGCCTCTTCCCAGAGCCTATCTCGAAGGCGCTCAATCTCGGCGTCCTTAACCTTGGCTTCTGCTCAAAGCCTAGAAAGATCATAGTTCATTCTCCCGATCCGAAAAGCTGACTCCACTTGTTTGTGGAAATTTTCAGCAATACTCCTGCAATACCGTAAAAGTCGCTCGGGAATTAGAGACTTCACAAGGGGAAAAGATATTAAGTCAGAAGACTTACATTACTAATGAGTTCACAAAGGCTTCATCGAGAACAGAATTAAAAGCTCTACTTTCTACGGGCATTTGGGTAAAAGTACACCATTCTAACGCTTTGTCGAAATTGCCCGTCACAAAGTCAGACCTTTTCAACTTCCAGGAAGGCTTATTCACTTCATCATGGGGATGCAAACGCCTTTTTTGTGAAATAGCGCCTTCGGCCTCCTGATTCTTCTTCATCAGAGAGGAAGTAGGACGTGCAGTCATAACTGACACCTTCGGGATCTAAGCTTCTTTGAAGGGAGGAGTCACGCCCTCCCGAACGGCGTCAGGATTATATTTTGGAGGCATTGTAAAAAAGGTAAAGACATTACCAAACAAGATCCTAGGGTCTTCGGGGCAATCAGAAAAAGAGTTCAAAGGAACATTCCAGTTTTCTCTTTGAGACATTCCCAAAATGTTCGTTGGCTTACAAAGGACGAGATTCCTACAATGACTCTCACTTATTACCAGGCGACCCAAAACATACGAATGGTTGACAGAATCATTGTTTTGGGAACCCTCAGGAGAAGAAGTAAGACAAGAAATCAGAAAGCTATTACAAAGAAGCAACGGAATGAACAAAAGATGGAGAGACTTACTTCTGCAAGTCTTCAGCCACTGGGGATCAAGTCTTCTGTAAGTCTTCAACCACTGGGGATCAAGTCTTCCGCAAGTCTGCAAGTCTTCAACTACTGGTGTAAAAAGCTCTGAAACTTCGAACACTGTAGAATTCGCAAAATGAGGAAACAAGGGTTGAAGATCAAGAAATAGGTTTAAATAACCTCAAGAAATAAAACGTGGGAACATGATGCAATCAAATCGAAGGTAAAGGATGAGTGACGGTTCAAATGCCGATCATCCCATCAAAGTTCAATGGTCAGCAATCAACGATCCTTCGGATTTGGCAAAAGGAGAAATTGAATCCGTCAAATCCATCCACGTGGAAGTTCCGGCACCTGCTACGAAGATGTGCGGCTTGAGAAATGAACCGTCAATCAAAGCAATAAATACGAAGTGACAATTAAGTTTCTTTGGAAATCCCACCCGAACATACCGCTGGGGGAATCAAAGGAGCAGGGATAGATCGATGCAGGGGCATCCAAATTAACATCCTAACAAAGCATCGGTCAGCCTGAATGAGATTTCTAGAAGCAGGCTTCGAGAGAACCGATATCAACCTTCGGGAAAATATAAGGTTATCCAATCAAGGCTTCCAAGAATAAGGCGTCAGACGCTATCGGATGAATTCGAAAAGGAATTCCAGGAAATTTTCCATAAGTATCGATATCTTACTCTTAAAGTACTATGGCCAACTGGTTTTCCTTTTTCATTAACATAAAGTCCCGAAAGGGAGGGCCAACCCTTACCCAAAAAAAAAAACACAAGTACATCTGAAAGAAAAAATGATTACAATTCCGCAAGAGGATCGGGGACTTGGTCAATGACGGCTTCGGGAGTCTGGTCATCGGGAGCTTGGTTCTGGATGTTCGGCTGGGCAACGTTCTACTCCACACCTTCTCGTTCGGGAGTCATAGGAGGTTCGTCACTAAGGTACCCCTCAACATTTGGATTGGTAGGAGGAGGATTATCTTTCTCCGTAACCCATCTCGGGGTAGGCTGCTGCAAGTCCTCGAAGATTTCTTCATAAATGAGGTCCTTGTGGTCCTCGATCGGGAAGGCAGGGTCTTAGTCAGTACACTCTTCCAAACCTCATTGATCCCTGCTCGATATGCAACCAAGTTATAAAGGTTGAGCAGCTGACCAAAGGGTTGGCTATTTAGATATTTGTTAACACAAGCCTTCCGAATCTCCAGATCCAGGCTTTCGAGACCCTTGGGAGCGGCAGCCTCTAGATTCTCCTCCAACTCCAGCTCTTCCCGAATGAAACCGTTAATTTTGGACTCCGAAGTTGAAACAACAGTCCTTAACTGCCCCAGCTCCTTCTCCATCTCCTCAATTCGGGACTTGGCAACCAACAACTCCCCAGCAGAAGAATGGAGTCGGGTGGCCTCCTCCGACAACTTCAAGGCCTCTTGATTCTTGGCCTCAGCATGGGCGTCGCTACGCTTAGCCCGAGCGCTGAGGCGACCAATCCTTAAGTTCGCTTCCATCTGTCGATGGAAGTGTTCGGTGAGGACTTTGCATACAAAGAACGTTCGGGAATGAGCCAGCAAATGCAATAGTTTTTAACAGTTCTAAGTACACAAGGTTCGGGTTCGAGACAAACCTGGTGTTGGAGTTCACTAGTTCATCATCAGGCATAGTGTTCAGGAGCAACCGATCGCCAGGAGCCTGAGCATTGATGGCCCAAATGATGGATGCCTCCGTGTCTCTGGAAATCGGTTCCCGAGTGCTCACTTTCCATTTGGGGATGTAAACCTCCCCTTAATCAGTCTTGCTTCTCTTAGAAGCAGCATCATCGGCCAAGTCATCGCTTCCTTTTGACTAGCGTCGTGTCGTCATGGGTAGACTCGATCACGTCCACCGGATCTTTCCCTTGGGCAGCTTGATCCTGCCTTATTTCCAGAAGCCCCTTCGGGGCAGGGGTTACCTCCTTTGGGGCAGCAGCAGAAGCCCCCTTTGGGTTTGGAGAACCCTCGGGAGCAAATTTTTCTTTCCCTTTTCGGGGGACTCGTTCTTCCGCAGCATCAAACTTCTGGTAGGCCAGAGCCCTCACTGCGTTCGGGTTAAATTTGGGAGGCACTGCAAGATTAAAGAGAAGTGTTAGAATCATTATAGGAACAACAAGAGTAAAAAATATATACAAAAAGGAGAAGGGAATTCAGGTGCTCACCATGGGTCAAGCCCCAGTAACGAAGGATTGCTTCGTATTCCATGGCGTACCCATGGATTTCCTAACACGGTTGGATTGCTTTGATGGCCCGAACCGCTGTATCCTCAGCATCGGATAGAAAAGAAGGACGATTAAGCTAGGTAAAGGAGCTTGGGTTTGTCTACGCGATCGGGAAGTTCAAGTCAGATTCGGGAGCGCAACATAAGACGAATCCGTGATGCCACCTTTTGCGGTTTGAAGTACAAGTGCCGTCGGCAAGGATCCCCCCTTGCCACCCCAAATCACCCTTCGGGCATTTGGAGAAAAACACCCATCCGGGAGGGTTAGATTTGCTCAGACAATAAAAATGGACAAACACAAAAATGAAAGGGGTTATCCCAAGTTCGTGACAGAGCCCCAAGAAACCAATGATATGCCTCCAGCTGTTCGGGAGGAGCATACTAAGACAAATCTCCCAATGATCGAGGATTTCGGCGATTAAAGGAGAATAAAAGGAAACTGAACCCCACTCTTAAGGGATTCAGTATAAATTGAAAACTCTCTAGGAGGATTGGAGTTAACTCTTTTGTTCGGGTTCGGGACTCGAAGAACATAGGAAGAAGGAATGGAATAATCAAAACAGAATCCTTCAATTTCTGAAGGACGAACCTTGGAGGCATAAAAGGAAGGGCTGGTGGAAGGTCTTTTAGACGGTCGGGAACTCCCAGCCGTTGGTTTCTTAGGAGCCCTCCTCTTCTTAGAAGAAGTTCCCCGAACTTCGGAAGCATTACCGGGTGGATCCCTAGGGCTAGCAGAGATAGATTGCAGCCAGCAATTGGTAACCCTATCATCCCGATCACCGAAAAGTTCAATAGAAGCAGTACGACTCACCTGTTCAACAGAGTCTTCTCCATCCATCATACGATCGATAAAGTCATCGTTCGAGGTCTTATCACTACCCATTCTCAAAGAAATAAAGAACAAAGAGGATTTGGGCGAAGAAGGAAAAAGTAAACTAGCAGAAATGAAGCTAGCGGCGGCCGAATGCACCAAAGAAGAACAGGAATATAACTGAGGAAAGGCAGAGGAAACTTACTTTCTGAGATTGAATCGCTTGAACTTGAAGAAAAATCACTTGAACTTTGAGGAGAAAGGATGAATCACAAGAGCAAGAACTGGAAACTTCAAGACAAGAGCAATTTCTAAGTAAAAGCAGAAGCGCAGAAGTGAAAAGGAGAAATGAAGCAGAAGAAGCCTTTTATAGGTTTAAAATTCAAATGGATGAACAAGATTGAACTCAATCAACGAATAAGATCACGCAACAATTCGAGTAGAACGAACGAACGACCCAGATCAAAGATCATCAACGGTCTTCAAACGCTGACGGGTTCGAGAAATGTAGTAATGATGATAAGCATTTAAGGCATGACAGTTCGAACGACAAAAGGAAACGTCAATACTTCCTCGAGTGCCACGTGGCGCACGTTGTACAGGAAGCGAGGAGTTCAGGCGGCTCGACGGCACCCCGCTGGAAGCGAGTGTCAGGGACATTAAATGCGAAGTTATCCTAATGTGACAAGACTTTTCGTCTCCACTCACGATCGATATAAAGCAAACCAAACCAAGCATTCGAACAAAAGCATCGCCCGAACGCTTGTCCTGCGGGGCAAATGATACGGAGAAAATTATACCAAACCCATCAAATCGGGTTCATACTTTATGTCCCGGTTGGACCATGATCGGGACCCATCTTAACTTAATTCTCACGTTCGTATATGAAGGCGCCACATTATGGTTATACACCACGAACGACATCCCAAATCTTGCGGGATACGCAGCTAGGTTATAGGAAGCAACTACCATCGAGGCGGAGAGGGAATCGTGCTAAGATTGGAAACTAATCACACCCCCGAATATCTAGTGAAGAACCCTACGATCGGACGGTCACCTAAGAAGATTATGAACCCATCTCACGATCGAGAATTGAAGGTAAAATCTATATAAACGAGTGATTTACTCACTCCAAAGGTATCTGATTCGTTTCCCTTATACTCATATTCAAATTATACTCTACAATTAGCTAGAATCGTGTGATCAGTTCAGCAACTGACTTAGCCTTTGGAGGTGGCCTCCCAACCCGAACGATCGGGCCACGTCTAACCCTGTTTTGCAGGTTATCTTTGTAGATCCTGAAGCTAAACAGATTCTGGACACAACCCCATCTAAGAGGACATTTTCACGACACAAAGACAGTCCATCCTTGGTCATGCAGCACTAGTTTCTCTTTTAGTGTGTGATTGAATTTTCCTTTCAGTAATTTTAGTCGTAAAATTACTTTCCACAGAGGTGTTGCAGCGATGAAGAAGAATAGATTTGTGTGTATACTGTATAGTAATATAAGTATTTTCCCAAAATAATAGGGGAGACACCTAGACAATCACAGTTCTCTTTTAGATGTCATAACTTTCATGTTGAATTTGATAAGAACAGTGATGAAATAAAACCAAAACAAGAAGAGCAATTGTACAATTGTGAATAAGCACCCATAAGTCGGTATTCTTCAAAGAAAATGGGTATTGCCCATTGCAGAGAAAGTTAACAGCAATCAAAATTGCCAATTGAATTTGTTCAGAGATTCAACGGGATTCAAAAATATTCAAAATGGTAAAGTACCTTTCTGCCCGCAATCTTGCTGGAACGCCTGCCCATACACACTGGAGAGGAAGTCCATATCCTTCTTACAGGGTGTCTAGAAGTCCCCTCAGGTGAAAACCACGGCATAAACACTTTCTTATCCACCAAACTCTCTGAAAGACAATAAATCAGAGACAGAAATCGATCAGAATCTAACATCCACACGCAATGGGGTGGGGAGGAATAAGTGTAGAACTCGTTTAAGGAAAATTAGCATCGGGGTGGAGGAGATAGACATACTTCGGAGAGGGGAGACACAGTGACATTTGCAGGTGATACCATTCGAAAATCTGTATAGACCTGCTCGGATAATTCTAATTGAAGAACTCATCGCTCCCTTTCAATATGAGATATGGGTCATGAATCAATGGACTACGAAGAAGAATGTCATTGATCTACCAATTGCTGAGTGCAGAGTTCAAAAGGGCAGCCGTACTCTTTCGCAGTCCTTTTGAAATGAACTGGGATTATATGAGATAATTTGCGACCTAAAGATCCCGATCCAACGGTGGTCTAGTCTCCTTAAATCAATATTTGGGGAAAGATTTTTTATAACAACCCCAAGGTGGCTTACTTGGCAAAGCCTAACGCTTCCGTGTAGGTAGTTAGAGTTCGAATACCCTCGAGATCAGGGGCGAAGCCCCACCTATATTAATTATATAAAAAGCGCATTGAGGATGTAGTCATGGTGCACGTAAGCTGGCATGGATGAACCTCATTCCAAAAAAAAAAAAAAAAAAAAAAAAATTTAACGATAAATGAAAATAAACATATGGGTCACGTTGTGAAAGAGTTACTTTAAAGTTTAAAGAATATTGCAGATGGTGTTTATACATAGAGCATTATAGCTTAATAAGTTGTGCGGCTTGTGCCACCGCCCCTCAGCTTGGGTATATACTGGTTGAACTGCCGCGTTAGTTGAACATGGAGGTTTGATCTTGGAACAGCTCAATCTTTTTATCCATCATCCGGTCTCAGGTTGAGGAGTTCCTGGGTGTTGCGTCTCAAATATGATCCAAATCCCAACTGAAGCGAGTTGACTCCCAATCAAGGACCCGAGCAGAAGAGGACAAAACTTGCAAGAAGAATTAGACATGGGCTGGTTTGGATGCAGGGCAACCGCTTCCGATAGCTAAGTCAGTCGGGGATCAAATTAGGATTTCGAGCGAAACCTATTCAGAGAATATCCATAAAATGTTTGTGTCCTTACTTAAGGGTCAAGACCTTGTTAAATAATGTATGGGTTACTTATCTTAGGACCGACAGGGTCCTGAGCACTTGCCCGCCCAACTGTTTCTAGGGAGAACCTTCTGTTTATGTTGGCATTTTCTTCTTTGTCTTAGCGTGAATGAAGCATTCCATATTGATTACATATGACAGGGATATGTCCCAACCATATCACCATGTAGAAACCCGAGCAAGAAGCCGACCCTACACACGTGGGTTTCTACACGTGTGCATCTTATTTGTAACACTGGGCAACTTCTATCGGTCAGATTCTTCCTTAAGCACCATTTGTTTGCAAAGGTGGGGTAAGAAAAAAGTGGGTGAAAAAAATAAATATTTAAGACCCATATGGGTTGGGGGAACAGGAAAAGAAAAGAAATGATTTTGTGAAAAAAATTTAAATATTGATCCCATTTTATTATTTTCCACATTTTTTCACAAAATTCCACATATTTATAAAATTCCACATATTTAGTGGAACTTTGAAAAGGGACGAAGTGAAAAAGTTAGAATGTCTCATCAATAGACAAGCTTTGGTGAGCACATATATGTGTGAATCTTAGGGCATAAAGCATGCATTTTACATACTTAGAGTGGAGTTACCTTGGGTTTTGTGTTGTTTTTGCAGATTTTAGGACTTTTCAAGATTTAATCAAATATTTGGAGTTTTGGGTATGAATCATGCAATTTTCCACGTCAAGAGTCCATTTAAATTCTCAAATGCAAAAATGGGCCTAATCTGGAGCATGATGGGCTAGATATGTGATTATGGGCTGACCCCAAATATTTTAGAGATAAAGAAGCAAATTTTGATCTACGGCTGAGATTATAAATTATCTATCAAATCTACAGAGATATTATTGAGAGAGTCCTAATGGAGAAAAGAGTCATTGCATACTTCAATATCTTATTTCCTATTTGGGATTTGATCAAAGAAAGAAAATGAAGAAAAAGAATTATTGTAAAACCCAGCCCTAACCTTGACCCGGAAACCTTGTTATTTGTAGGTCCGATGACCCGAAGTAAAGTAAGAAGTCAGCTTTGGGCCATCCCAGGAGAGGACTTGGTGTCTGGCTTTGAATCCATGAAAGTTGATGATGAAGTTCTATTTATGGAAACTGAATCTTGATGAAGATCGGATTAGTTGATGGACTTGGAGTGCTCTCTATTTTGGTTTGAAGGCATTTCTACCTATTAGGTAAGTCACTTGACATGTGTGCAAAACCCCTTTAGGATTGGATTTGATGTGGGCCTTCAATTCCCTGTTTTGGATTTGTTGTCAGCATTGGTCGACTAATTGGTCGATGGGCGATCGACCAATCCACTCGACCAATGAGTGTCTGTCTTTGGCAATTAGGTTTTTCTTGCTCTATTTAAGTCCAATCTCGAGTCCACTTCGTATTTGCTGCCTCCGAACTCTTTGGAACGAACCAAAGACCTCTGCAAGTCATCTCCCTTGCATCCTTGGTGATTTTCTTGACGGATCTTCGTCGAAACTCTTCCTTTTGCATCAAAAGGTATGTCTACACTCTCTTCTTCTCCTCTATCTCTTATTTTCTTTCCTTTTTGAGTTGAGGCAGAGAGGAGATGCTGCATTCTCTGTTGCAAACATCTCTCGGACTTGTCTCTCATGATCATCCTAAGGATTAGAGGCTAGAACAATGATCTTAACCATGATCATTGCAAGCTTTTGAAGGAATCATGATCAAACCATGATCTAATCTTTGTTAAACTTCTGATTTGAATTCTGATCTCCTTGGATCTTCTATATTGATCATGTTAGTAGTTAATTGCTGTGTTTTCTTTTCATGATCCATGATCTATCAATCTCTAGTTGTTCTCTTCTACCATACTATGTGTTCTTCATGAATCATGGTAGGTTTTGTTTCCTTATTTAGATTTATGCTTTTAAGCCTATTTCCTTGAAGATCTAAGTATGTTTTCATGATACCTTTACCTGAAGCAATGATCCATCCTCCTATTGTTCTTGTCTTTGATTTCTATTTCGAATTCATCAAGATCCATGGTTGATCTAATTATGGTAACTTTTTGTTTCCTAATTTGGATCTTGATGTCTTGTTTGGATTAATGTTTTGAGGTCCCCTAATGTAGAAACACGATGTAGTTTACCCGATAGTACGAACCACAAAGGAAATCAAAAGAGGAGAGGGGAGGAGAAGAGAAGAAAGAGAGAACGAGGCGGTGGATGTTTTGGTATCTTCGTAGGGATCTTCCTAATATGTGTATACACTGTTTAGGACCAGTGAAGATCTACGATTCTAGGATCCTGGAGTTATAAAAGGTAAGGATGGTATTTTAATTACATAGATAGATGAACAGTTCATATTGAAATCAGAGTGTTAATAGACAAAGAAAAGGAAACAAAGGAGCAAAATGAAGACAGAGATACACAAATAAAAGTGATGTAAATGACCCCAAAGAGACCAAAGTGAGACGAATGAGCAGGATGCAAGTATGGTTTGAAAAGAGGGGAAGGACACACGGAAATATGGAGGGAGAGCCCGGACACCCAAAGTGGATGACAACAGGATGTCAGTAGTGTGGAGGAGGAGGGACAACGAGGGAGAGAGAAGAGGAGAATGGGGATATGGGGAAGAGGAAAAGAGAGGAAGAACACAGTGGGGAAGGTAGGGGAAGGTTAGACTTGGGTCAGGGAAGAGGAAAAGAGAGGAGGAGAGCGAAAGTGGATGATCAATAGGTGATGAGTGAGTGGGACAGAGGAAGGAAGGATAGGAAAGGAGGGGAGAGGAATGGAGATGGATGAGATGTAACAAGTAGAAGATTGCATTGGCTAGGTAGAAGCAGGAAGAAATGGTGATGTGAGAGAGTGGGAAAACAGGAAGGAGGAGGACAACAAGAGATGAGTGAGAGACCTTCAAAGAAGAGGAGAAAAGAGGAATAGAGAAGAAATAGAGTAGAAAAGCGCACATACAAGCAAGGGAAAGCAAGAAAGGAAAGAGAGTTCTGAAACCACAGACAAGGAGACAGAGGAGTAAGAGGCAGAAGAAGAGGAAGAGGCATACAGAAGGGAGGGAAAAAAGAAGATCGAGGGAGGAGATGCTAGCGAAGAGGGAAGGCCGTGCATAGAGATACACTATAAGGATGTTGTCTATAAAGTGGAGAATAATTTAGTACCAGAGGGGATAGAGCAAAAAGAGCACGGGTGTAGAGGGGATAACAGGAAGAATACAGTAGAAAGACACTCAGGACAGGTACTGACTATTATGATGTCATGATTATGTTATGTTTATGTGGAGGTTGAACCGATACCGATCTGGGGGGATCACACGGATGGGATAGGGTACGGGGGAGGAGGATGATGGTAGGAGCCAAGGTTGAGGAGATAACCAAAAAGAAAAAGAACATGAGAGATGAAAGACCACCAGAAGTGAATAAAGAAAGAATAGAAACAACCAGAAGCAAAGAACAGAAAAAAATAAAAGGAAAAAGACAAGAAAGAAAAGAAAGGGAAAAAAAAAAAGTGAAAAAAAGAACCAAATCAAAAGTAAAGAAAGAAAGCAAAGGAAAAGGAAACACGGGACTGAGAGGAACCCAGGAGCAGTGGCATCCAGGGACCACGGGAACTAGCAGAAGAGACAGGAGAAGGAGAGGAAGGAGGAAGTGGAGAAGGAAAGGAGAGGGCGTGAAGAATCTGGGAATCAATGGAGAACCTCCAGACAAACACCGACATACACCGAGGAGAGAGGAGCATGAGAATGGGAGTCCCAAAAAGTATGGAACGGGCAGGTGATCCAAAAAAAGGAAGAAAGGGAGCCCCAAGAAAGGTAGAGGGAGAACTAAGTCGAGAGCGAAGATGTAGAGAGATGACGAAGCAGAGATGGAGATGACTAAGGCACAGTGAGATGGGAGCGGCCGAAATGTGGAAGAGAAAGGAAGAGGGGCCAGGAGGAAGAGAGGCAAAGGAGAGCAGGAGGAGGAGAGGGGGAGGGACACAAGGGGATAGAAGGAAAAGACGAGGGTGGGAGAAGAAAGAAGACGAGGAAAGAAGTGGAGGAAGGTAGGAAGGGAAGAAAACAAGGAAGGGACCGAAGAGAGAGAGAGGGAAGGAAAAAGGGAGGAAGTGAAGAGAGCCCAGGAGAAGAGGAAGAAGGGAGGGGAAAAGGGTCAACGGGAGGAAGACGCCAAAAGAGACCCACGTGCCCTGCAAGTGGTATCGTAAAGAGACAAGAGACAATCAGTTAGTGCTACCTTAAGATTTGAGCCAAAAGGGATTTCGAATTGAAAAATTCAAATTTGGGGGAAATTTGATTTGAACATACTAGCATGTGCACAATACTTGGAATTTCATGTCTATGAAGTTTGTTTGATGAAAACGATCGAAAACTTGGATAAGCGAAAAATTCAGCAAGAAGAAAATTGGGGATTTTGCAATTTAGGTCAAAATTGGATTTTTGAAAAGTTGAAATTGGTTAAATCAGATTGTATGGACCTATCTACAATGTCATCTTGAGCATGTAGCATTTGATCTCGTGTGAAAATTTCAAGCGGTTTGAGAGAAAACGAGATTTTCCTAAAGATAACGATTTGGTATGAAAACGTTGGAGATGAACACCAATATGTTAAAACTTGTTGTCTATGATGGCATTGTGTTTAAAACCTAGGAATATGTTTCTAAGCATTCCTAAGCATGATTTCTAGCATGGATACAAGCAAAGCATGGTTTTGTTTGAAATGCAAGCATGAGAAGATGAAAATGGAAGAAAGAATAAGAGATTTACCTTGTTTGTGATGATTGTGTGTTGTTGTTGAAGCACCAAAACACCTCAAGAACACTTGTGAGAACTTTTGGAGACTTTCCCTAGAGCTCTCTCACCTTGGAAGAAGTTAGAATGAGGTTGGAATGTGAAAATGAGGCTTATAATGCGAATTTTCGCACTGTCCGCATTGGTCGACTCATTGGTCGACGGGTCACGACCAATCACTCGACCAATGGTCACAGAGACCTCATTTGCTGTTGAATTTTTGGAAAATGTGATTTTTGCCTTATGGATTATTGTTTGATGACTATATGGATATATTTAAGCATGATTTAAGTTTTCAAATCATTTGGACTTGTGGTTTATGTGAAACTTCAAATTCGGTATTTTGATGTTCTCGGTTTTGAGAATGGTTACTCCGAGAAGTGGGCGTGGTGAATCCAAGTGGTCAAGGAGGTGGTGAAATACCTCAAGGAGGTGGTGAGATACCTCATGGAGGTGGTGAGATACCTAATGTTGATCGGGGTACCCATGAGATACCCGGTGCCCCGAATGTTGGAAGTTTTCGAGATATTGCCAATATTATGGGCAATATGATGCAGCAGACAAGCGGCTCGGTTCAACCGGATGTTGGTGGGTTTCATGACTCGCATAATGAGACCGAGCTGGTGCTAATGTGAATCCTCATGCGCAGCCCCGAATGCGGGAGGTTTAGCTGGAACTCCTCATATTCGCCCGATGGAGAGTTTTCTCGAAGATGCAAGTACCCACTTTCACCGGAGTTACCAAGGACCCCGCCAAAGTGGCAGAGTGGAGAAGGGAGAAGGGAAGAGGGAGGAAAAGAAGGATGAGGGGACCAGAAGGGAGGAGTGAACGGGAGTGTTTAAAGAGGCTGAGAAACAGGGAAAAGAGAAGAAGTGAGTAGGTACAAGGACGGTGTGGAGTACCAAGAAGTAGGAGCTCACGCAGATCAAGGAGAAAAGAAGAAGCAAAGGCAAAAGAAGGGGAGAGGAAAAGAAGTGAAGAAAGAGAAGGAAAGGGAAAAGAAGGAAGGTTGGGGAGAAGAGGTGGAGAAACACCCCACGGAGAGTGAGGGAAAGGGAGAGGGAGGGAGAAAGACAGAAGGGAGGAAGGAGGAAGGGAGGAGGAAGAAGGAGAAGGAGGGGGGGGGAGGGCCCGGGTGAAGAGGGCGGTAGAGTGATTCAGCGAGCAGGATCCAAGCCAGAAAGATAAGGTACATGTTAGTGCTATCACGTTTGTCTAGAACGGGGCACATCGATGTCAGACAAAGAAGAAAAAGAGAAGTTGTCTAGTTGTTGTGATAGACAAGGGGGAAACTAGATAAGGGGACAAATGTGTGTTGATTGGTGAGAAGAACTTGGAAGAATTTGTAATCTGACATGAAGGACTGATATATTTGGGAATTGATGGTAACAGCAAAAGGGCTGTCAAAGAAGACAGTCCATATTGTGGAGTGGTCTAGAATTTCATGGGAAAAGAGAAGGGTTTGTAAGAAGGGGGACGATGAAGTCTATGCCCTAGTGGATGAGCACGAAGGCAAGGGAAAGTGGAGAAAAGAGTGATGAAGTGAGGGAGGAGCTGAGACATAGTGCCGGAGGGGAGGAGTCAGACGGGGGGAAAAGGTATAGGATGGCCGAGTTGAAAGAGTGAAAAAGGAAGAGCATGATAGAGGTTGAGCCTAGTGTGACCTTGGGGAGCGGTGTTGTCAAGAAGAAAGAGGTAGTATGCGCGGCAGACACGGAGTGAAAAGTGACACAAGAAAGATACCCGGGAATGATGACTCTGATCAGTTGAAGGGGCAGTTGTGTCTAAAGATTGACTTAAGGCGGATATCACCAATTGAAAGTGAAGTCTAGTGATATCTTCAAGAAGCGAAGGGATGGACAGAGTTTAGAGTCAGCAGGATGACCAAGCCGGGTGTCATGGACCCAGAACGAGATCACGATGTGCTGATAAGTTTGGATGTTCATTGATGACATCTGATCAGAAGAGGAAGAAGAGATGGAGTCACAAGTTCACGCAAAGGGAGAAAAGAAGTGCGCAAGTAGAAGTGTGATCGGCAAGAGAGTGGTATTCCTTGGTCATGTAGTTTCAGGAAGGTATGGCGATGAAAAGGAAAGGGGTAATTGGGAAAGAGAAGTGAATGGAAATAAGAAGTTTTCTGGATGGGGACTAGGAAGGTTTATTGAGAATTTGGTGGGCTAGACTAAGTTGACAGAAAGAAGAAAAGGTGGGAGGAGAAGAATAAGAGTGAAAGAAGATGAAAGGCGGTTGACTATACGATAGTTCGGTGGATGACAGTATACCGATCGCTAAGATTGGATTGGGTTGGTCGATGCAACAGGAAGGGAGCCTAGCGGAATTGAAAGATTATGAGGGAAAACAGATCAGAACTCGGTTGTCTGCTGAAGATTTGGAGACATTACCTTTACGGTGAGAAGATGGCCATTTCACGGATCATAAGAGTTTGAAATACTCTTTACCCAAAAGGAGTGAACATGAGACAAAGGAGATGGTGGAAAGTTGATATGATGTGATAAGACAGGGAAAGACGTTGTGGATGCTCTAGTAGGAAGAACGAAGAAGACTTGGATTGAATGCGTTGAGTTTACCATGTGGTCTATTGAGAGTTTGATGGAAATCAGAGAATGATATGAGAGGAAGACGGTCTAGAGATAAGATTGTGCAAGAGTCGACAAGAGTTTGATCAAAGTGAGAAGATTCGAACGAGGGACGACGGATATCCAGGATGGGCTGTTGTTTAGAGGAAGAGGGTGGAAAGATGAAGTTAAGAAAGAAATATTGAAGGAAGCACAGCAGCTTACATACACGGAAGCACCAAGATGTACAAGGACTTGAAGGAACATTTTGGTGGATTGGTCTGAAGGAGATGTTGATGATTTTGTTGCCAAGTGTGAGACTTGCAAGTGTGAAAGGTGACAACCCCACTGGATTACTTCAGCCTCTTCCTATTACTAGTTGGAAGTGGGAGGATATCTCTATGGACTTTGTGACTAGCTTGCCTCGGACAAGTAAAGGAATGACACTATGTGGGTGATTGTTGATAGGTTGACCAAACAGCCCACTTCATTCCTATGAAGATCACTCATACCGGATAAGCTAGCAAGGCTATGTGGATAATGTGGTTGTGCATGGTGGCCTTTGAGTATTGTTTGGATCGTGATCCTAGGTTCACCTCAAGGTTTTGGAATAGTTTGCGAAGGCCTTGGGAACCCAATTGAACTTGAGTACAGCTCATCATCCAGGGATGGACAATCTAAGGGACAAGGACATTGGAAGACATGCTCGGATCTTGTGTGGTGGATATGGGTGGTAATTGGGATGAACACCTAGCTTTGGTTGAGTTTGCCTATAACAACAGTTATCAAGCTACAATAGGCATGGCTCCATCAAGGCTGTAGGCAGACTTGTAGGACACCTTGACTGGATGAGACAAGTGAAAGAAAAGTCTTAGGTCCGAAATGATTGAAGCTACGAGTGATATGGTAGATATGATAAGAGAAAGGATAAGTGCAGTCAAGACAGAAATCTTATGCGATAAGAAAAGGACCGATTTGGAATTTCAAGTTGGAGAGAAAGTCTTTCCGAAAGTTTCACCAATGAAGGGTGTGATGAGATTCAATGTTAAGGGAAAGCTTAGCCCTCGTTACATTGGACCTTTGAGATTTTGGAAAAGGTTGGACTGTTGCGTATCGATTAGCATTACCTCGCCTCTTGCTGTGTTCACAATGTGTTTCATATTTCGATGCTCCGAAAATACACAGAGAATCCGGAACACATTTTGCAGAAGCACTTGAAGGATTTAGTGCTGATTTGACCTATGATGAAGAACCAGCCGAAATCTTGGATAGGAAGGACAAGTAGCCATGGAATGACATCCCTTTGGTGAAGATTCGGTGGAAGAACCATACCCCGAAGAAGCTTCTGGGAGAAGGAAGAAGACATGAAGGAGAAGTTTCTTACCTCTTTGGAAGCACAGTACGCTTCAATTTGAGGACGAAATTTCTTTAAGGGGGGAGAATGTAAAACCCAGCCCTAACCTTGACCGGAAACCTTGTTATTTGTAGGTCCGATGACCCGAAGTAAAGTAAGAAGTCAGCTTTGGGCCATCCGGAGAGGACTTGGTGTCGGCTTTGAATCCATGAAAGTTGATGATGAAGTTCTATTTATGGAAACTGAATCTTGATGAAGATCGGATTAGTTGATGGACTTGGAGTGCTCTCTATTTTGGTTTGAAGGCATTTCTACCTATTAGGTAAGTCACTTGACATGTGTGCAAAACCCCTTTAGGATTGGATTTGATGTGGGCCTTCAATTCCCTGTTTTGGATTTTTGTCAAGCATTGGTGACTGATTGGTCGATGGGCAGCGACCAATCCACTCGACCAATGAGTGCTGTCTTTGGCAATTAGGTTTTTCTTGCTCTATTTAAGTCCAATCTCGAGTCCACTCGTATTTGCGCCTCCGAACTCTTTGGAACGAACCAAAGACCTCTGCAAGTCATCTCCCTGCATCCTTGGTGATTTTCTTGACGGATCTTCGTCGAAACTCTTCCTTTTGCATCAAAAGGTATGTCTACACTCTCTTCTTCTCCTCTATCTCTTATTTTCTTTCCTTTTTGAGTTGAGACAGTAGAGGAGATGCTGCATTCTCTGTTGCAAACATCTCTGGACTTGTCTCTCATGATCATCCTAAGGATTAGAGGCTAGAACAATGATCTTAACCATGATCATTGCAAGCTTTTGAAGGAATCATGATCAAACCATGATCTAATCTTTGTTAAACTTCTGATTTGAATTCTCGATCTCCTTGGATCTTCTATATTGATCATGTTAGTAGTTAATTGCTGTGTTTTCTTTTCATGATCCATGATCTATCAATCTCTAGTTGTTCTCTTCTACCATACTATGTGTTCTTCATGAATCATGATAGGTTTTTTTTCCTTATTTAGATTTATGCTTTTAAGCCTATTTCCTTGAAGATCTAAGTATGTTTTCATGATACCTTTACCCGAAGCAATGATCCATCCTCCTATTGTTCTTGTCTTTGATTTCTATTTCGAATTCATCAAGATCCATGGTTGATCTAATTATGGTAACTTTTTGTTTCCTAATTTGGATCTTGATGTCTTGTTTGGATTAATGTTTTGAGGTCCCCTATATGTTAGAATACTACTGATGTAGTTTACCCCTTGATTAGTACCCTTTTGAACCACCAAATTCGGATTTCATATCTTAAAACTCTGTTTTTTAGGCTACGTCTGCATTGGTGATGATTGGTCGATGGACCATCGACCGATCCACTCGACCAATGAGTACAAGCAACTCCGAATGGTCGTGTTGGATGTTTTGGTATCTTTTCTGTTAGGGATCTTTCCTAATATGTTGTATACACTTGTTTAGGACCTTCTTCTCAAGTTTGCCAAGATCTTACTTGATTTCTTAGGATTCCTTTGCGAGTTATAAAAGGTAAGGATGGTTATTTCCTTAATTACATAGATAGCATGAATCTAGTTTCTATATTTGAATATCATTGAGTTGTTTCCTTAATTAGATTCTTACAACGATATACTACTGTTGCATAACCTTTATTACAGTAGCATTGCTTAATCATATTGAATTGATTCATGTATGATTTACTTACCAATTATATACAAGTTGATTGTAATTATTGACTTCTTTCCATATATGAAGTTACCATATATGTGATGATCTGAATTGATGCATGTGTATGCTTAAGTATGGTTTGGAAAGGAGAGGTGTCCTTTGACACTCGTCCTTGGACTACTACGGGAATATTATGGGATGTTTCCGGAGATGCCCTCTGGACACCTTCCTAAACTGTTGGATGACATATCTAGGATTGTCTAGTAGTGTTTGGCTAGGATGTCCTGTATGCGACCCTAATCGGAGGGGTATTGAGACCGAACGACCCGTGGTAGCAATGGGGATTCATGGGCGCTCAAGACCGGTAACCAACCCGTGAGAGGACATGAATCACATTGTGGGGGCCATTTATTGGTAGGGTTGCATATGGTTAGACTTGGGCTCACGGGCGCTTAAGACCGGTAACCAACCCGTGAGAGGACGTGAGAGCTTCCCGTTTACCACATGTGGATGATCAATAGGGTTGATGAGTCCGTAGTCAGGGACTATGAGGACTCTAGTGTGAAGGATACCGGAAAGGATCGTCGGGGACGAGGAATGGACGTATCACGGATCTCGACTTGATGTAACTAAGTAGAAGACTTGCATTTGGCTAGGTTTTACCCGACATGCGCCGGTACTTAGACCAATGGTGATGTGAGAGAGTGGTGACTTAACCCCCAGCCATGGAATGTCCCGAGGGATGCCGGACTCATTACCAACTGATGATGAGTGATTGAGACCTTCCTAAAGAAGTACGGTGCTATGACTTAAAGCATGTCTGCCAATAGAGACCAGCATACATAGAGTTAGATTCATTCATTCATGCTTGTCTCATATCATATTGCATTTATGTTTGTTTTGAAATCCGCCATTTATGATATTATGGATTTAATCGCCTACCGAGTTTCTTTGAAACTCATTCCTTTATTGTACAATGTTTGTTAGACTATCCTGCAGGTACTGAGTACTATGACGGTTCCTATGAAGAAGCGCAAGGCGAAGAGGCATATCTCCAGGAAGGTGATTGCGGTTACCACAATTACACTGAAGATCCCGCTAGTGGTTATGCTCCGTACGATGCTTAGTCCGACCATTGAGTGGAAGCGTCCTTGTGCCATTTATGAGATTTACACTTATAAGGATGTTGTCTATAAAGTGGAGAATAATTTAGTTACCCATTGTACTTGCTACTGGGATTAGATTTTGTCTAGTTTATTATCTTTTAGAGCTACTTTTCCGCTGGTTGTAGAGTGGGATTTTGCCTCACTTTACTTATCTGTCTGACACTCTGATTATATCTAGTATTCTGATTATTTATGATTCATTCTTTCCTTATTGGATCTATGGTTTATCTTCCGCACTTTTATTATGATTGTTTATGATTATTTTATTGTTTATGTGGGAGGTTGGTTACTCGATACCTGATCTTCGGGCTGTGGATCACACTCTTGGGTATGCCAGATAGGGTACCGGCTGGGAGGACGTGACAATTATATTCAAAAAAAGAAGAGGGGAAAATCCCGTTTTTGAATGTCTCTGTCCAATTTTGATCAAGCTCTTCATCGAACGGTCATCTTGTGTCCGATCGAGCTGCTTTTGGAGGATGCCTTCACGACTTCTTGATCCTCAAATCCAACGGTGGAATTGCGCATTTGATCTCTCTAAGCCAGTCCGATTAGTATGTCAAAACCCTAATTGGTTGAGTCAGATATGAACTCTGAGTTTGATTCAAATTCGGTCAAGATTCATATCCTATGTAAACTCTAAAAGGAGTGCATACTCCATAAAGGGAGAACGTGTTTTTAGCTTAGTAGAAACACTCTTTCTTTTCTCTTTAGTTTATTTAGGTTTTCTCTAGTTTTCCTTGATTACTTTTGTTAGATTCTAATTTCTAGATTGAATGTTTAGGTTTAATTTTTCCATGTAATACAATTTCAAGTTCAAGTTCAAGTTCAAGTTCAAGTTTCACGTTTAAGGATTCATTTTCTCTTGCGTCTAGCAAGTGCAGATCTATGATCTAGATCTAGATCTAGTTTTTAGGGTTGGTTGAGATTCAAATCGTTTGTTCAATTCTTTTTTATTATTTGAAGTTCAAAGATGCAAGTAAGTAACATTCTTCAATAATCTTCTCTCTCCAGCCCCCCCTCCATTCCGGCTTCTATCTACCCCTCCATATTCTTAATTTAGGATTTACTTTCAGCATTTATTTATTGTTCTCCCTTCTCCTGGGTCCTTGTTCAAAGATGCTTACAGTCGTGCCTCTCTTTGGTTAAGGTTTCTTTTTCCTTTTATTGTTCTGTTATTTATTTTCAGCAATTTACTTTTAGCATTTATTTATTGTTCTCCCTCCTCTGGGTCCTTGATCAAAGATGCCTATAGTCGTGCCTCTCTTTAGTTAAGGTTTCCCTTTTTCTTTTATTGCTTTGATTATTTCCTTTCTGCAATTTTTTTCTTCTAATATCCGTTTCCCCGATCAGTGGACTATAAGCTACGGCAAAGGGTCCACAGTCGAAGTCATTATAATTATACTCCCTTTCCCTAGATCTAGAGCTAACACTCGAATCACTTCCCTTTTATTTTTATTTATTTATTATTCGCATTTTTTCTGCCTTTTATTAATTATGCGTTGGTTATGTTTGCTTTATTTTTTATTTCAATTCAATTGCGTTAGATGTATGGATTAGGACCGCTTGTTTAGTTTAATTAATTAGTTAACAAATTTGAATCATTGCACTCTCGCATTATCATTAAGAGGTTATATTCTAAAGTGACATATCTCCTTGAGATCAACCCATTAGCTACACGATACCATGAGCTTGCGGTTACTTTTAATTTCACAAATAAGCTTCATTAAATCTGGTAACTTTCTCACCCCAGTGAACCAAACAAACCACACTTTGGGATTTCATGAAAAAAAAATTTACTCTTTTCAAGCTTTTTTCTACCCCCCCCCCCTTTAGATTCAATAAACAAACAATGCCTTAAGAGTGGGAAGTTATTCTAAGACTTCAAGATTGTTGCTCCAAATTATATGAAGTTGCCATTGCTCTACCTGCTAGACTCACATTTGTACTCCACGTAGGACAGCCTTAAGTGCGTTTGTTGAGTCTAAGGTACCCTTTGAGATGGTCTAAAATGAGCCATTATTAAAACGAACACCATGAAATAGTGAATTGAAATGGAAACAAAACGAAAACACACAAAGAATTAATGTGGTTCACACACCGTTGTGGTATGCTACGTCCACAAGAGAAGTAGAAGAGTTTTTCACTATGTAGAATAAGAAAAGAAGGAGATCTCACAAATAATCGCCAAGAACAGCGTTTCAAAAACTCTCACCCAAGTCCTAATAAAAAATCTCAAATCTCTCAATCAATATATAATAAGCGAATATAAGATACATATATATAAACTCCAATCGGGTAAATGGGGCAACCCATCAGGTTGGGTGTACCGATGGGTCACCCCGTAACCGAAGGGGCTCCGGGCCTATCGACCCAAGCCCTCCGCTTCCACCACATATCTCCGCAAACAGATCATTCGGGTCGCCCACCAAAATATGTCAAAAATTGTGTTATTGTTGTTGCTAAGTACTCTTAGTAGCCAAAATTTTGCCAAATTTAACACCTCCCTTGTTGTTAATGGTTGATAGAAGATTATTGTTTTATCCTCAACTGAAAAGTGAAAATCAAAAGGTATTATAGAATTACTAGTCTACCTCTTAACATAAAGTTAAATCATATACATAAAGGTTAGTAAAGAGATTTTTCCTTCTCCCATCTTCTTCCTTCTTTTCTTCTACCACTAGACAAACAGAAAGTATCGTTGGAGAATGAACAGCTCCACTAGAAAAATCCTATGCTGAAAAACTGGTCTAAGACAAATAGGTGAGCCCAAGAAAATTTCTAAAAAATGACATAAAAATATAATTATGTGAACAACAAATGGATCAACTAAAATGGGTTTGAAGGGAGAGGGTTTTCTTATTTTATTTTTTATTTTGTGTGTGTGTTGGGTTGGGGGGGGGGGTGACGCGCAACAATGAAAGGTACAGCTAGCTATTATTCTTGATTGTATAGTCCACTGTAATTAAGTTTTGCAGATGATTAAGATGTGACTATCATGAAATATTCTTTAAAGCTAATCAGATACTTAAATTTTTTTTTTGGGTAGGAAGAGAATTTATTGAAACTTAAACCCCTTTTCACAATACAAGAAAGATTATCAAACAATAAAGGCCAAACTAGAAAGGAGGGGGAGCAACTATCTATGCTAAAAAACTATTGAGTTTCAACTCCTCTAGAGGCAAGGCGATCTACTGCATTGTCTCCCTCTTTGAGAGTATCATTGAATTCAGTCGAGTTAAATGACCTTGCTAGAAATCTGTTGTCAATCTATAATAGCACTGATATTCCGTAGTGGCTTTCTTTGTTATTGATGAATTAATCTGATGGTCTCAAAGCTACCTCTTTCAATGATCAAGTTTGAACATCCAAGATCTCTTGCCTAGGTAAGAGCTTTTCTAAGAGAAAAAGCTTCTGCTTCTAAAGTTGTCTTATTTCCACAATCGTGATGGAAGCAAAAGAGAAGTCAACCATGATGATCTCTAATTAGTCTTCCATTATCTGCCAAAAGATTATTGTTGGAGTCCTCCATTGCTAAACTATCAATGTTGATCTTTAGCCAACCATTTGGTGTGGGAGTCCATTTGATTTCTCTATTGTCTTCCAAAGTGAATGTTGAAGACCCTTTCCACCGTATTCTTCTGTCAATCAATAAGCTTGTTGCATAATGGCCGACGACGTTGCTAATTTTCTTGAGTGAGTGTGACTATTGCAACTCAACTAGATACGGGCGGAGCCAGGATTGAAAATATGGGGGGGCGAATAATGAGTCTAGATCACCCCTTTGTCGGACAAGCACTAATGCCTTTTCACCACACATATTGTGTGGACCCATGTGGGTCCCACCTCTAAATTATTTTATCATATTTTGACTTGCGGCCCACATTAAAAATTTAGATAAATTAATAAGAGGACTAAAATATATATAACACAATTATAAGTAGATTATTAAAAATATATTGAAATAATGCATAGGGGCTAACATTTTACGATTAGATTTGTTACCATTTAAACTTTAAAAATCATGAAAGAAATAAGGTAGGGAAGAAATATGGGATAAATTGTACGAAAAAGGATAGATTTGAAGTCTATTAACTAAATATGGGGAAAACAGTCAATTTCCATAAATTTAAGTAGAAAAAAAATTCAACAACTATGATTAGATTTGATAGAATCAAGAGAAATCAAACAACCAACAAAAAAAACAAAAATAAAATGCTCTTGGAGTAGGATCGAATTTTAAGAGAAAGTTTAGGGATTAAAAAAAAAAACTAAATGATTATGATTAGATGTGATAAATCAAAGGCTGAAACTCTAAACGTCCAACTAATAAAACTTGAGATTTAAAATGTTATAATAGGAATTGAAATTTAGAGCAAAGTCAGGGCATTCTTGGAATTGGGGGGGGGGAAAAAAAAATAAAACCATACAAAGAGAAAATCAAAGGAAAAATAAAAGGAATATGGATTTATTTTGAAATTTGAGGGGGGCCATGCCCCCCCCCCCCCTCAACCCCTTAATAGCTCCGCCTCTGCAACCAAAGGAGCCAAAGACAACTCAAATGCATCAAGAGTTTTTGTAAATTGCAATTGACTCAAAATTTGTTGATGCACTTCTATCTGAGAATTCCACAGACTTGGACCAAGTAATCTCCAAACTAGACTGTTATAAAAGGAATATGGGATTTTTTTAAAAAATTGAGTGGGGCCGTGACCCTCCCTCGGCCCCTTAATAGCTCTGCCTCTGCAACCAGAGGAGCCAAAGACAACTCGAATGCATCAAGAGATTTTGGGAAGATTCTATTGAGGTGTTTGTAAACTACAATTGACTCAGAATTTGTTGATGCACTTCTATCTGAGAATTCAACAAACTTGGATTAAGTAATCTCCAAACTTGACCACTATAAGAGCATTTTAGGAAGATATGATTTACATCACATATCTCATGACCACAAATTATGCATTGAATTGGTATGTTGCATCCCATTCTTCTCAACTGATCTAGTGTTGACAATCTTCGATGCAATAACTTCCATGTGAAGAAAGTAATCTTTAGAGCTAATTTTAAATGCTAAAGTTTGAGCCATATTTTATCTGAGATTTGATTTGGACTTACTCGATGCTTTCTATAAGTCGAAGCCATTGTGAATATGCCATTTGAGGTTGGAGTCCAGATGATTGAATCCTTTGTTTTTTGCAGGGTATTGGTAACGCTAAAATTTTGCTTACTAGGTTGTAAGGCCACCACTTCTAAACTTTTTCAACATCCCATGTTTAGGTCTGTCTTGATAAATTGTGCTACTATTGTTGGCACTTCGCTTGAAGAAGGGGGGGGGGTAGGTAAGGAATGGTACAAGCCAGGAATCCAAGGATCATTCCATGGGTTAATGGATTCTCTATCAGGTATCTAATAGAGCAAAAAGATTTCATGAAATCTCTTGCCATAATTAAAGATTTCCATCCCTTGAAGAGTTTTACTTTGCTGTGGCGTGAAGAAAGTTGTCTTCTTTGAAGTATTTTTGCTTCAAAATTCTTCCCCAAAGAGATTTAATGGGATTGAGGAGTTCCCATGCCTTCCGAAACAAAATAGCAAGATTCATTGTTTCCAATTTTCTGATATTTAGACCACCTTCACGTTGAGGCCTAGAAATTGTTGTCCAGTTCAATGTATGCACCAACTCACCTTCGCCACTAGATTAAAAGAACTTTCTCTTAGCTTTCTCTAACTCTCCAACAGTTAACTGTGGGAGCCTGAAGCAAGCCATATAGTGACTTGGCATTGTTGCACTAGAGGCTCGTATAAGAATTGTTCTCCCTGCCAACATTTAGATTTTTTGCTTTCTACCCTTGTAATTTCCTATTGACATTTTGAACTAGAGTTTCACAATGTTTCCTCTTCAATTTACCACTAATGAGTGATAGGCCAAGATATATATATATATCCAAATCAGAAGTAGGAGCGACATGGAAATGGGTGGAGAGTGATCTCTTCAAAGCATTGGTCGTACAAGGGCTGTAGTGAGATCTCATTTTGTTGATATTTAAGCGTTGTCCTAACCGAGGCTTTAAAATATTCATTTAATAGTTATTTGCAATGTTATAGCTTCTATGTGAGTGGTATCCAAACACTATAGAAAAACTAAATCACCGATAAGGAATTGTTTGTTTGCTAGATAAAAAGGAGTGGAACAAATAAACATTTAAGTCCCACATATAGTGGGGTAAGGGAGTAGAAAGGGAAAGAAGATGACTTTGTGGAGAAGTTGCAAACGTAGGGTCAGCTTTTATATATCCCTCACTTTCCCTCAATGTCCCATTAAATATGTGGGATTTTAAATGGGGTGGGGTGGAAAAGTAATATGTCATGCTAGCAAACAAGTTGTCTGCCCACTTTCCCACCCTATTGAACTAAACAAAACATGCTTTGGGATTTCATGAAAAATTTTATTTTTTTTCACCCCACTTGTTATTTAGCAAACAAATGATACCTAAGAAAAAGCTTCAAAATGAATTAAAATATGAAAAGCAAGTTTGCTTTAGGAACGGAATTGATGGGTAGAGATTCATCTAGCCTAAGCACTAAGATGTAAAAAGATAAATAGAAATATATAAGAAAGAGTAGAATATGAAAGGTGATTTGTCATTAACAAATGGTGGCTATACATGTGGTAGATGAGTTACATTATAGTAATGGTGGCTACAATGTTGCATTGGTGGCTAAACATGTGGTAGAATGAGTTAATACGAAACAATGGTGGCTATACGTGTGTTAGTCTTTGAAATCATATTTGTCACAATTTTAAATGTGGTAAATGTGTGAGTTAAATCAAGTCTTTAAAGATTATAAGGTTGTATGGTAACGCCCTGGCACACATGTTCTATGCCATTTGTCCATTTTGGCATAGAAGTTACCAAAATCTTGTATGGTAAATTGGATTATAAAATTTGTGTTGGTTCAACAAAAGTGTGTTGAACTGGGTGTTTTGCACACAATTTGGTTGTGCCCAAGAGGCTCCAATTTGGAGTTTCTTGGGCACGTGCACACTTCCATGTGAAAATGTGGGCACAAAGGAGCAGCTAATGGTGAATGGAGGTATCGATGTAATTTTATATTCTATTATCAAAATGCCTAATCTTGCTTCCTAAATCAATTTCGTCTCGCTTGACTCTCACTCTCCTCTACAACTGAAGCCGTAAGCCCTAAAGCAAATGACTCTCTCGTCTCTTTCCTTCACTGTCATTGTCTATCTCTCTGCAATCGAAGCCTTAAGCTCCCTCTTTCGTTGTGTATGAATTTGACAGAGAAGTATTTACCAATTTCAGGGTCGTTATCCACACTAAAGCCGTAAGCATCCTATTTCATCAAGTATGAATTTGACAGAGAAGTATTTACCAATTTCAAGTTCGTTATCCACTCGTTTGAGTTCCATTTTAATTTTCTTTGGGTGCTTGTTGGAGAAATTAGATCATGGACTTAAATCTGGTGAATATTTTTATGTTCTGGACTTGAATCGATTGTTTTTATTAACTGTGGTTTCCACTTCTTCATCTTCGTTTAGCTGCAACTTGAGGTATTTATCTCAGTATCCCATTTCTTAACTTGATGAATTGGCAGTTAATCTTGTGAAAATGATTCCTTTTTTTATTTTGAAACTCTTGTGGGTTTGTTCATTGATACTCTATCAAGACTAGGGGTTTTCAAATGATTGGTGGTTGATGGTATTGCTTAAATTAATCAGTTTGAAAATGCTTTACTTGTTTAGATTCTCCTTTTGGTATGGGTTATACTATTGAAACAAGAAAATAGAGACTGGTTTTGTATCTTCATGTCATGAAAAAACAGTTTGTTTGTTGTTTACATTTTTCGTAAAATCTCTTTCTTTTTGCAATCTTTACCAAGCTATGGTTGCAAGTTTTGGCATTGTTTACTAGTGTGAATTTATTATAGTGACATTAAGTGAAACACTTCTCTACTGACTTTGTCAAAAGCCATATGAAAAATGAAGTAGATAAGCCGACACTTCAGAATTCAGGTGGGAGAAAATGCTTTGCTATTTTTTTTTTGTTAAGGATATGGTGCAAGTAAATCTGGCCATGATTTGTGGTTGGGGTGTTATGGGGAGTTATTTGTAAAGGAAAATAACATAGAAGAGGGAGATTTGTGATTTTGATCTTATTGATAAGAAGAACAATGTTTTGAAGGTCTCCATCTTCAAAATTAAATCACTAAATATGTGGTGAAACTATAACATTTGGTAATTGAAATGAAAATTTTCTCTCAATTTTTTCTTATCCAAAGAAGAATTTTGTATGGGGGGAAGCTGCTAAGACTTTTCGTTCCATTTTTTTTTTTTTTTTTTTGCTTCCTTAAGAATCAAGTAAATTTAATTTCATCGATGACAATAGAATCCCAATCCATCCCCTTGGTTTGCCTTACTTCTACTACCTAGGTTTGCAATGTAGCTACAGGTTTCCCTTGGATGGATTGTTTAATCTGCATATCATAGATTGGTTTATATTGGTTGGATGATTTTCTTTGCTACATCGAGTAGTTCCCCTCCATTTTCTCATAGAAGCTACAATCCCCCCCCCCCCATATTCTCATAGAAGTTATGTTCTTGGTTTGAAGAGCTTTTGGAATTCTATTGTAAGTCTACTTCTCAGTTTCTAAATTTATGGAATTTGGTTTCTTATCATGTTCATTCTTAGACCAGATCATCATTGTCATTATTTTGAAAGTGTCTTACGTATAGGATCCTAGTAGTCTTCATTGTTCAGAATAATATTTCTTTGGGGAAGTTCATGCATTTGCAGGAGTCTACTTTAATAGTACCAAGAAGCAACTAAAAGCCACTATTAAAGTGGTTCCATCTATTGTCTTCTTTCATGGTTTTTATATAGTATTTGGCATCTCTGATGGTAGTTACTTCAGTTGATGAAAAGGTAAATGAATAAAAGGAGTGACATTTTTGACAAAATTTTTATTGTTAGTTGGACACACTAGGATACATGCAGCTCATTGAATCTTTAAATGATTGCTTCTTTGTTAGCCTACAACTAATGATCACAAATCTAGTGCACAAGCTCCAACTTATGTTTTTGTAAATCTTATTTCATTTTGTTTTATATTTGTAGGTATTTTTGTTTCCCCCAAATTTGTTTTCTTTTTTTATTGTCATGTATTTCTCTTGGGAAACTCTAAATTTATTTCCATAACTTGTTATGCTTGTAATTATTCAATTGAAATAGAATTGATTTATGAAGGAAAAGTCCATTGCATTTGAATGGCATTTCATTTTCCTATCTTGTGTATTTATAATTTCAACTTTTTGGAAGGACTGATTTCCTGCCTTTTACTAAATTAAACAATTTGCTACTCTCGTAATGCTAGACCATAAATCTACAAGATTGATTTTGCAAACCCACTTTATAATTTAAATATCCACTCTGCCCCTCCGTATTAGGATGTCAACATTCAATGTGAATGATGAGAAGTTCTTACTTGAAGAACTGCAGCACAATTTGCAACTATGGGAACTTGGCAGTAATTATCAGTGTTAGCCCAATATCCTAATATGTTATATCAAGGATGTGAGTTATTTTTAAGAGAATGTAGTTTCTTTCAATAGTGTGAACCAATAGAAGAAGTGACCAGACCCATTCCTTCATGTGAGATGGAACCAAGACAATAGGACCCACCAATTAAGGAAGTGTTGAAGTCCCAAAGAAAGGAAATGAAATGTAGAACTTGGCGAAAGATGTAGCATTAATTAAACATGTAGTGATAGATGTATTTGTATTATGTGGTGTAATTATGTTGGATAGGTCTTAGTTGTATTTTGCAATATTGTTATGGAATGTTAACTGATATCATAGATGCTTTCATTAATTACTTGAATGTTTTTGTTATTTGTGAGCACCTTTGTACTTGTATTTTTATTATTATATTGTTAGTAACTGATATGATACATCATCATTATTTGTATGAATTAGTAGTTTCCCAAAAATGTCTTCATCAAACACTCAAACTGCCACTTGGAACAAAAAGTGTACCAAAATCTTTGTGAAAATCATGGTTGAAGAAGTTAAGGCTATGAAAAGAACCATATCCACATTCAATAGGGTAGGGTGGAAGAACATTTTGAAGAAATTTAGAAGCAAATCAAAGATGAATTATGAAATGAAGCAATTGACAAACAAGTTCAACAAGCTAAGGCAGTAGTATGCTAGTTTCAAAAAATTACTTGAAAATTTTGCATTTGGGTGGAACAGTATCACCAAAGTTGCCACTGTTGACTGATGAGTCATTATGGGAAATTCATATCAAGGTAACTTCAACTCTTTTCTTTTTGTGTGTTGGTTGTGTATGTGTTTGTGTGTTAGTGATTTATTTGAAATAGCATAATATGGATCGTAGACTTATGTACTCATTTGTGCAATGTTTATAATAGGATAATCTAGGTTGGGCAAAGTTTAGGGGGCAAGGCCTTCCTAAGTGGGAAGATTTGTATAAAACTTTTGGAGGTACATATGCTACCGATGAAGAAGCAATGACTACGATACTGTAACTGCAGCCTATAGTGGACTTGAGTAGAGATAATGACAAGTCTGTGAGTGATTGTAGTTTAGATAGAGATGACATTAACATCATTTCTAATGTGGATCCTGAGGTGACCCCTACCACTCACATTCATACACCCAGTTGACCCGTCCTTCCTATTGAAAAGCATGACAAGACTCCAAATGTAAAGAGAAAGAAGAGAAAGAGCACAGACCCAAAGTTCAGTAATGCAAGTGCAATTCACTCCTTATCAAAAATGTGCTTAGCAAAACATGATAAACATTTAAAGGACACTGTTGATTCAAGTGACAACAATGACTTCAACATTGCCAAGGGTATAAATGTTCTTGCGACAATGTCATTGGATAGCCCCATGTTAAGTAAGGTAATCTTAAGTGTCAGGTCGGACCGAGCATAGAGAGAGGTGTTGATATCCCCCCCCCCCCCATATCAGGGAGGTTGCTCTTAATACAATGCTTGTAGTTGTCCAACCGCCTAGTTGAATTCTCGATTTGAACAACTTTCTTGATGATGGGTTTTTTTTCTTTCTTTTTTCCCCAAATGTATTCTATTTGCTTTGTGGATGATATTAACAACAAATGGAGTCGACTTTTTTTTATATATTAAAAAAAAAAAAACTTATGTTATGGATTGTATGGATGATATGTGCTTTCTTAAAACTTATGTTATGAATTATATGGATGATACTCATGTTATGTGTCTTATACCTTGTTTGTTAAGGTGAGCACGTTATCTCTTCTTTTTTTTATTTATTTTAATAGGGTATGTATATCTTTAGGGATTAGTGTCATAATATGGGATACATCTAGTGATTCAATTGAAGAGATTTTCATAGAATATGAATGTGCATAGAGTGGTACCAGTTGAGTGAAAAATATTACATCGTGGAAAAAAAGAATTACCGCATAGAATGTCATGTGTGCTTGTTCCTTCGACATGAATCACATTTGTCTATTCTCACTGGGAGGGTTCTACAAATGATTGTAGAATTTTTAGACAAGCAATTATGGACCTGGATTTAAATTTCATCTTCCTTCTCCTGGTAAATTTAATACAATGATCTCGTTAATTCTTTTTAACCCTTCATCGGATCTAAATTGATGGGACTGACTTGTACTATTTTCTATTGCCATAGATAAGTATTATATGGTTGATTTTGGATACCCGATTATGACTAGATTCATGATACAATTCAAGAGTACTAGGTATCATTTGCGAGATTTTAGGAGCGGTCAAAGGTTAAGGGCTACAATTGAACTTTTCAAACACATGCACTCTTCGATAAAGAACATTATAGAATTGTGTTTTGGGTGCATAAAGAGTAGGTTTTCAATTTTGTCTAAAATGCATCACAGGTTTATATAACGTATAAGCCAAAATTGACATTTCTTCGTGTGCTATTCATAACTACATCCGCAACAAGTAATTTGCTGACAAAATATTTCAAGAGTATAGAGACCCAAATTGGATATATGAAAAAGTCATATCAGATCCTTATGTTTCCTTTAAAAATATCAACACTCAAAATGAAGCAAGACAAATTAAGGAACAAAAGAAGGCAATTGCAAATTAGTTGGCAACAACAACAAGATTACCACTAATCACTTGAAGCATTATACCCCTAAGTTTATTGTGATCAATTATGTATTAATTACTTGTATTTACCTTTTTTTATATATTATTTTATTAAAAAAAAAGTGCCCATTTTGTAGATACCATATAAGATTTTGTCCCATTTGGCCAAAGAAATGTGCACATTTGTGCCCAACCATACAAGATTTCAGTACCTATTACATGCTGAATAAACCATGACCAAAAGTCTCTAAAACCATAAAAGTTCATTCTGTGCCAATTTGGCATAAAACCATTGACATACAACCCCTACTTGATCATAACAACTCATATGCCAAATGTGATACTTACTTTAGCTTCTGTATTTTTTTTTTTGGTTCAATAGCTTATGTGGTCGTCAATGTATCCTATAAATAGATTGTATAAATTGCTCATTCGTGAAAAGCATGAACAAGTGTAGTGAAGTTAGTATATAAGTTTGTGTGATGTAATGAAGTTTATCATCTTTCCCTTTAATCTCAAAATCTTTTGTTTTCAAAGTTAATCCATCAAATAAATTAACAAATATATTACTTGGTTACTACAAAGAAATTGATCAAAACAGGTAAAAATTCAAGTCTATCAATCTCATCGTGCTTTGAGAAAACAAAGTGTTGTATGGCAACATTCCTTTTATTTTTTGGTTTCTTATGTGGTTTCTTATTCTTTTGTATTTTGTATTTTCAAAATAAACAACAAAAATCATTTATGTTTAATTCCCTTGGTTTATCATGTTCTTTTGTTCTTTCATTTTTTTTAAAAGAACCGGTACTTTGGCACAATTTTGAGCCCACTTTGAGAGATTTTCTTAAAAAAATGGCTTCTCTTAAAAGGCAGAGGGATGTTCTTGTCTTCTTGTCATCAAATAAGCTCCTCTTTTGAAACCCTAAAAATACTCAAAAGTTTCTTTTCAATTTCATTCATTTAAAAAAATAATAATTTTATAAAAACATTTTTTTTTTGGCTAGCCAATTATACGTGATTAGCATCCAGAAATGGTGAGAAACAATGAAAACATAAAGAACATGAAAAATTGTTTCTTACCTAAAAACAAGGAAATGGAATGAAAATATGGCCATACAAACCCTTTCTTTGTCTCACAGTAGAACCTTTAATACGTTATTTGATTCTACACCATGTGAAAAAATTATTTCCATTTGTTGCTTGCACAATCTGTTCGTCCCTTTAGCCGGATGAACCTGCAAGAATGAGCTCGACCGTGGAGGTCGAGTTTTCACCTCTGACGATCTAGTTAGGAATTCGATTGAGGAAGACAAGAAAGTAATGAACAATAATAATTCGAATAGTGATAGTTCTATTCAGCGTACCTTTATCTTGTAAGCCCCTACCTTTATATAGGTTTTTTCAGTATGAGTTTGATTGGGATTCAAACATTAGTCAGTCTGCAATCTGAATCCTAGTAATTGAATCCTACTCAAGTATGAGTGGTTGAATCCCAACTGAATACTGTTTCTTCAGCTATTAGATTCATCTTGAATATTTTGCAGACCTTACTTTGATCGGTTCATCTTGGTCCATCCTGTTCGGTTTTTTCCGAACTGGTTCGGGTTGGTTTATTTCTCCTTCATCATAAGCCCCTCAGTCTCTGAAGTCCGAACTTCACATTGTTCGGAATTTAGAGATTTGATGATCGAACACATCTGTATTTCCGACCAGCATAACTTGAGATATTTTGGGAATTGATTTGGGAGGTGTTGTTGATGATGTCACCTGACAGGACAGTGCGCCGTAATAAGGGAAACAACGGCGCACGACTTTTGGCATGTTCTTCTTTATTGACACGTGTCTTCTCATTTATGGCATATCATAATTGGTTTTTGAATTTTGAAAGACACGAATACCAACCGTTCCTCTCTCTTCATCTCGTCCATTAGATTTGAATCTTTTAAAGACAAAGATTTTTCAGATCGTTGGATGAGAACTAGTCATGGAGACGTTGGATTGGGATTCTTTTCTAGAAGTTTGACAGCCTTCTTTTTTGGTCCTTTAGATTAGGATTTTCTGAAGAGCATAAGTACCCCTCCTCCTTTTCCCTCTTTCATTTCTGCTGTTTGAGCTTTTGTTCGTGAAGAAGGTGAACAGTGCTGCTTGCATTTTTTGCTCTTTCCATCTTCGTTGAAGCTTCTCTTGTTGATTCCTTTCACCAGTAAGTTTGTTTTTCCCTTCTGATGTTTTTTATGGTTTTCATTTTTGATTCCGTGCTGTATTCGAGGTTGCTTTGCATTTCTTTTTGTCTCTGCTTCTCTGTTTTCTGCAACTATCTCCTTAGCTGAATTTTTTGTCTGTGATGGATGTCAAGAAAATGGCCTCTAAGCCTTCTAGGGTTCCCTCTAGCCAACCCTCTTCTGAAAGCGAGATTGTTCATTCTGAGAACAGTGGGGCTTCTTCTTCTGGGTATAGTGACTCTGAGAGTGACACCTCTGTTAATCCGACCTTATCACCTGGTGCTTGTCCAAACATGTTTAATGATGAGGAGTTTAGGACTTTAAGTATTCGTGCTCGGTTTAGTACAAATAGGAGAAAATGGTTAAAAAGTCTTTCTCCATCCGAGCTTGCATTTGAGAGAAGTCGTCCTAGGACTTCCGAACACATAGACTTTTATTAGTGGCTTTAGGCTTCCTGTACACCCAGTCTTCATAGACAATTTTAATCATTTTTGGATGTGTCTGGGGATGTTAGCGCCAAATAGTTGGCGTAGCATAATTTGTTTTTGGGGCTTCTGTAAGCAAAATGAGGTCGGTGTAATTCTGACCTTAAATTTATTCCTTCAATTCTTCATGCACAAGAAGCAAGAGCAAAATCGTTGGTTTTACTTTTCCAAACAAACTGCTCTCCAATCTGGATGGGAGGGTAATTTCGTTGGAACGGGCACCCTTCCTTCAAATACCAAGGGTTGGAGATCCAAGTATTTCTTCATTCGTCCTTCCTCTCCTCCGTCCTTTCCGACTTCTTGGCCCAAAAATCCTAGGGAGGATTCAAATGCCATCCCTCCCCTTTCTCGTTCCGAACAGGAAACAAGGGATTGTATTCGGATGATCCCCATTGAAGATCGGAATTTGTTTGCTGTGAATGGATATTGTCCTAAATATCCGAATATTGATAAGCATGCATTTACCATTATTTATTTGATTTAATTTCCCATACTTATTTAATTAAAGAGAGCTAATTGAGTATTTTTGTGTATTTTTAGGAATAAGGTGATTTTGGATATTAGAGATAATATGGAGTAAAGTTGGCAAATATATTAGATATTGGTGGATTTTGAATCATGGCATTCAATCTTGCTGCTCAAGAAATCATGAAAAGTGAGATCTTAGTCAAATTGGAAACATGTGGAGGTCTAAGGAACAAAATTGGTAATAAACCTGAAAATCGGGTAAACAGACATACCTTCAGTATTTTGGGCATATCTCTCTCGTATGAGCTTGGATTTCGATGATTAAAGATGCTATGGAACGATATTGAAAATATCTACAACTTTCCAGTTTTGAGTTTTTCCAAATTCCGAAATAATAAAGGTCAAATCGATGGGTAAAGAGAGGGGATTCATTGTGTGCGGGAGACATAAAAGAGAAGCCAACCACAAAGAAAGAAGACGGCAAATGCGGCTCTGATTTCTCTCATTGCTGAAGAAGAAGACCACATCTCTCTCTCTCCCCCTATTTTTCATCTTTATTTTTCTTATGAACATTGTGATAATGAGTAGCTAGTTCCTTTTCTTTGGGATTTCGAATCCCTAATGCTTTTCCCTAACCGATATAACTCTACACTTCAAAACAAATTAGGGATGGTCTTCCTAGGTATGCCCTATTTTCGCAAGACTATCGTCCTTTGCGGAAGCTTGGCATGCTTAGTTCGCTGAGTTATAGAACATCGCACACCCCCGCGGACCCAGCACCCGAGAGGGACCACAACCCGAAGACGGACGAGTAATCAACCTCCCACATAAACAATAATATAATCCGGAACAATCATAATAAAAGTGCGGAAGATAAACCATAGATCCAATAAGGAAAGAATGAATCATAAATGAGTCAAATACTAAATAAAACGAGTGTCAGATAAGAAAGGAGGCAAAACCCACCACAACCGCGGAAAAGTAGCTCAAAGATAATAAACTAGACAAAATCTAATCCCGCAGACATTGGGAACAAATTGTTCTCCACTATAGACAACACCATAAGTGTAAACTCATAAATGGCACAAGGACGCCCACTCAAGGCGGACAAGCACGACGGAGCATAACCACCGCGGGATCTTAGAATTGTGGTAACCGCAATCACCTCCGGAGATATGCCTCTCGCCTGCGCTTCTTCATAGGAACCGCATAGTACCGACCAGGATAGTCTAACAAACATTGACAATAAAAGAATGAGTTTCAAAGAAACCAAAGGCGTAAATCCATAATATCATAAATGGCAGGATTTGAACAAACATAAATGCAATATGATATGAGACAAGCAATGAATGAATGAATCTAACTCATGTATGCTGGTCCTATGGCGGACATGCTTTAAGTCATAGCACCGACTCTAGGAAGGTCTCAATCACTCATCATCAGTTGGTAATGAGTCCGGCATCCCTCGGGACATCCATGGTGGGGTTAAGTCACCACTCTCTCACATCACCATTGGTCTAAGTACCGGCGCATGTCGGGTAAAACCTAGCCAAATGCAAGTCTTCTACTTAGTTACATCAAGTCAAATCCGAACGCCATTCCTCATCCCCGACGATCCTTTCCGGTATCCTTCACACAGAGTCCTCATAGTCCCGACTACGGACTCATCAACCCTATTGATCATCCACATATGGTAAACGGGAAGCTCTCACATCCTCTCACGGGTTGGCTACCGGCTTAAGCGCCCGTGAGCCCAAGTCTAACCACATGCAACCCTACCAATAAATGGCCCCCACAATGTGATTCCGCCTCTCACGGGTTGGTACCGGCTTGAGCGCCCATGAATCCCCATTGCTACCACGGGTCGTCGGTCTCAATACCCCTCCGATTAGGGTCGACATAACGGGACATCCTAGCCAAACACTACAGACAATCCTAGATATGTCATCCAACAATTTAGGAAGGTGTCCATAGGGCATCTCCGGAAACATCCCATAATATTCCCGTAGTAGTCCAAGGACGAAGTGTCAAAAGGACACCTCTCCTTTCCAAACCATACTTAAGCATACACATGCATCAATTCATATCATCACATATATGGTAACTTCATATATGGAAAGAAATCAATAATTACAATCACTTGTATATAATTGGTAAGTAAATCATACATGAATCAATTTAAGCAATGCTACGTAATCAAGGTTATGCAAGAGTAGTATATCATTGTAAGAATCTAATTTAGGAAACATATCAATGATATTCAAATATAGAAACTAGATTCATGCTATCTATGTAATTAAGGAAATAACCATCCTTACCTTTTATAACTCGCAAAGGAATCCTAAGAAATCAAGTAAGATCTTGGCAAACTTGAGAAGAAGGTCCTAAACAAGTGTATACAACATATTAGGAAAGATCCCTAACAGAAAAGATACCAAAACATCCAACACGGACCAATCGGAGTTCGACTCATTGGTCGAGTGGATTGGTCGACGGTCCAGTCGACCAATCATCGACCAATGCAGACGATAGCCTAAAAAACAGAGTTTTAAGATATGAAATCTGAATTTGGTGGTTCAAAAGGGTACTAATCAAGGGGTAAACACATCAGTAGTATTCTAACATATAGGGGACCTCAAAACACTAATCCAATCAAGACATCAAGATCCAAATTAGGAAACAAAAAGTTACCATAATTAGATCAACCATGGATCTTGATGAATTGAAATAGAAATCAAAGACAAGAACAATAGGAGGATGGATCATTGCTTCAGGTAAAGGTATCATGAAAACATACTTAGATCTTCAAGGAAATAGGCTTAAAAGCATAAATCTAAATAAGGAAACAAAACCTACCATATATGTAACACCATGATTCATGAAGAACACATAGTATGGTAGAAGAGAACAACAGAGATTGATAGATCATGGATCATGAAAAGAAAACACAGCCATTAACTACTAACATGATCAATATAGAAGATCCAAGGAGATCGAATTCAAATCGAAGTTTAACAAAGATTAGATCATCGTTGATCATGATTCCTTCAAAAGCTTGCAATGATCATGGTTAAGATAATTGTTCTAGCCTTTAATCCTTAGGATGATCATGAGAGACAAGTCCAGAGATGTTTGCAACGAGAGAATGCAGCATCTCCTCTCTGTCTCAACTCAAAAGGAAAGAAAATAAGAGATAGAGGAGAAGAAGAGAGTGTAGACATACCTTTTGAGCAAAAGGAAGAGAGAAGAGAAGAAAAACAAGGAGAAGAGAGAGAGGAGGGGCGAAAGAGGGAGGAGAAAAGAAGAGACGAGAGGACAAAAGAGCAAGAAAAAAAAAAAAACAGGGAGGGAGGAGAAAGAACCAAAAAGAAAAACACAAACCAACAAAGGGGTTTGACACAGAAGGACACCTAATAAGTAGAAAGCTAAACCAAAAGAGAGCCCAAGTCAAAAACCGATTCATAAGAGCATAAAGCCATAATTCAGGATCAAAGCGACAAGCCCCGGGATGGCCAAGGATCTATTACTGGTCGGACTACAAATAACAAGGTTTCCGGGTCAAGGTTAGGGCTGGGTTTCACAACATCTTTGGCCAAACTCAAACACAATCAACTAGAAGAGATAGAACAATCAAATTAATGAACTAAGCATGGTTCATCTACATCCCAAAGAAAAGGAACTAGATACTCATTATCACAAAGTTCATAAGAAAAATAAAGATGAAACATAGGGGGAGAAAGAGAGAGAGAGATGTGGTCTTCTTCTTCAGCAATGAGAGAGATCAGAGCCGCATTCGCCGTCTTCTTTCTCTGTGGTTGACTTCTCTTTTATGTCTCCCGCACACAATGAATCCCCTCTCTTTACCCGTCGATTTGACCTTTATTCTTTCGGAATTTTGAAAAACTCAAAACTGGAAAGTTGTCCTTCATCATTGGGGGTTCTTGACTGGTAAGATGTGTGCCTTTTCTTTTGTCCCATCCATTTTTGTTTTTATTTTTTATTATTATTATTTTTTTGCCAAGTCATCTTACTCGGAATATGGTGCAGTGTTGCTCGGTGAGGAGGATTTTGAAGATGTTGCTTCCACTATATTGCAAGTAGAGGAAAAACATCCGACCAAGCCAGATAAAGCACTGGCTGGTATAGTCTCCTCTTCGAAGGGGAAAGCCTCTCGTGTTAGGAAGGAGAAACCTTCCGAATTACCACCCCGACCATTGAAGAAGGTGGCCAGTTTGGGTGTTAGCTCAGAGAGGGCTTCACATTCTGAACCTCATCTTTCTTTAGGTGAGGAAATTTCTTTTAAAGACACCCTGGACTTAGAAGAGAGGGTTCCAAGGTTGACCAACATTCTCCGACCAGATTGGTCGCTGGATGCTAGTTTGTCGGTGTTCAGGGGCGAACCTCGCTCTATGTTTAGAGTTGCCAATGAATGGTTGGGTGGAGCTATTCTTCCATCCGACTTAACATACCTTGAAAGGGTTTGGTCGTTTGCAAGCTCATAACATTACTGTGAGGTATGTATTTGCTTCCTTCTTTTCTTTTTTTAATTTTTTTCCTGAAGTTTATTTTTCTTTACTTCATTTGTAAACCCTTTATTTCTTGGTTTACAGGATGGCTTGTGCTTTGGTCCAATATCTAGGTCAAAGCATTAATTCTGCTAGGCAAGATTTCTTTTCCCTTCAACAGGTTGAGCAACGCAACAAGGAATTAAAGACTGAGTTGTCAACTCTAAAGTCAAATAATACATCTTTAGTTGCTCGGGAGACCGACCTTCTTAGTGAGTTGGCTGCTGTGAAGGGGGCCAACGAGGCACTGATGCAAGAAAAGTCTTCTCTTTAATCTAGTTTGGAAGAGGCTGAAGGCTCCTTGGTCGGCAAGGATGCTAAGATTTCTAGCCTTCTAGCAAAGTTGGAGAGCTCGGATAGTGCCGTTGCTTGTCTGACCAAGCTGCTCAAGGAGAAAGCTCCTTGTGTTTTTGAAGATCTTTCTAACGAGCTCCGCCATGAAGTTATCAAGAGATGGGTCAAGACAACTGGATGTAGAAAGTTCATGGCTAAGGTCGTTGCTCCTAGCTATCTCTATGATAGGATTCAATCCGCATCCCTTCCCATATATGATCTCCACCAAATATACCCGCTTCATGCACATCCCGCTCAACCTACATGTAAGATTGGTAATTTCAAGTCATTTTATGTAACAAAGAAGGTGAGTCAGATATATATTCCACCATTTTTTTTGTCCAAAAAAAAATGACAAATATATTAAATGAAAGAGTTTAGTTCATAGGACCTATACAAATGAGAGGAATCCACAATAAACAAAGGTGGTATACCCACCAGGATCTATCTAGAGATAAACCTGCAAGCACCCTTAGCAAGGAAATCAGCAAAGCCATTGCCAACTCTAGGAATACAACTAAAAGAAACCCTAGGAAAGAAAGAACAACACTTCAAAATATCTACAACTAAACTGAGACACATCCAATCTAAAGATGATTGGAGACCTTGGAGAGCACAGTCCGAAGTTGGAGAGCACTAATAACAGGTAAACAGTCCGAATGAATATGCAAATCTACAGCTCCTAAAGAAGAGCCCAGAATAATGCCATCTCTAATGGCTTCAAGTTCAACTAAGGTTGCTGAAGCACTATGTCCACATCTGCTTTGAGCCGCTACAAAACCACCATTATAATCCCACATGGTGCACCCTCTACCTCCTTTGTTTGAAGTACTATCCCAAGATCCATCAACAAATATTTGAAAAAGAGCAAGTTCTTCAGAAATGTTATGACTAGGCCTTGGAAAAGGTTCCCCATGAGCCCTTTGGAATTCCATAATATGAGATTGTATATCTACACATATAAAAGAGAAAATAGTCATTGTATGCATAATAGAGGCATCAATCCCTCTAAAGAGTGCTGCATTCCTAGTATTCCACCATTAATGTTAAGTGAAGGTAACTCACAAATCTTTCAAGGATGTTGCATCCTATGTGGTGCTGCACCTGCTGCCCATTGTTTGGATTACACCAGCTGGCAGTCAACAATCTTGGCTGTTAAAATAAGCATGTGTAGATTGACTTCATTTAAAGTGAAAAGAACCATGCTTAACTCGAGTTGGACGGAACCAATCCGGTACCATTCTTGAGCCAAAACACAAAATGTACAAAACCAATCTTCACCCTTTACTCATTCATTTTGTAGGGAAAAAAAAATGAGAATGGAAGAATGAAACAATCTCCTCCAAACCTCATCTGTTGCAACTCTTCATCATTGTTGAACCTGCAAGGAGCCATAAAACCCCTGCAACTCCATCAACTTGAACCCTAGCTGCTGCAACTCTTCAACATTGCAGGTTATCTCCTTTTCATTTTCAAGTTTCTAATTTAATCTACCTTTTTTTTGTTCTTTTCCCCAAGTCTATGGCCATTGATCTTTAAATCCTGCTACAACTAGGTTTCTTTAATCATGGGGTTTCTTTCTCTATTGTCTACATTAAATTGATTTTTCTTCAACCTTATCAATTAGATTTTCTTGAAGATCAGAGTAGGGTCTACAAAAGGAAGACAAAATTAATCTTAGATTCTCGATATCCAAAAGTTGTCAAAGACATGTGAAAGTAGCTCTTTTCATGGTCCCCTGAGAAGCTAAAGGACAATACTCTTAGGCCCCTTCTTTTATTATTACTGATGAACACATTTATGTGTGAAATCTTAGGGCATAAAGCATGTATTTTATACACTTTAAGTGGAGCTACCTTGGGTTTTATGTTGTTTTTGCAGATTTTATGAATTTTAGGGGACTTGAGCTAATATTTGGAGTTTTGGGTATTAAACATGTGATTTTACACGTCAAGAGGTCCATTCAAATTCTCAAATGCGAAAATGGGCCTGACTTGGAGCATGATGGGCCAGAGATGTGATTATGGGCCAACTCCAAAGTATTTTAGAGATAAAGAAGCAAATTTTGATCTACAGCTGAGATTAGAAATTATTAATCAAATCTACAGAAATATTATTGAGAGAGTCCTAATGGAGAAAAAGAGTCCTTGCACACCTCAATATCTTATTTCCTATTTGGGACTTGGTCAAAGAAAGAAAAAGAGGAAAAAGAATTATATTCAAAAAGAATAAGAGGAAAAATCCCATTTTTGAATGTCTCTGTCCAGTTTCGATCAAGCCCTTCATCGAACGGTAATTCGGTGTCCGATCAAGCTGATTTTTGGAGGAGAGCTTTACGACTTCTTAACCCTTCCAACGGTGGAATTATGTATTTGATATCTCTAAGTCCGTCCGATTGGTACGCCAAAAACCCTAATTGGTTGAGTTAGATAATAACTTTGAGTTTTATTCAAATTCAATCGTGCCTCATATCTCATGTAAACTCTATAAAAGGAGAGCATACTCCATCAAGGGAGAACGTGTTCTAGAGCTTAGGAGAAGCACATTTTCTTTTCTCTTTGGTTTATTTAGGCTTTCTTTAGTTTTCTTTGCTTGCATTTGTGAGATTTTAATTTCTAGATTGAATGTTTAGGTTTAATTTTTTTTTTTTTATGTAATGCAATTCAAGTTCAAGTTTCAAGTTTTTAGATTCGTTTTTCTCTGGGTCTAGCAATTGCAGATTTAGATCATTCTAGATCTGGATCAGGTTGTTAGGGTTGGTTGAGATTCGAATTGTTTGTTCAATTCACAAATAAGTAACCTTCTTTATTAATCTTCTCTCCTCCCTCCATTCCCGCTTCTATCTACCCCTCCATATTCTTAATTTAGGATTTACTTTCAGCATTTATTTATTGTTCTCCCTTCCCCTGGATTCTTGATCAGATATGCCTACAGTCGTGCCTCTCTTTGGTTAAGGTTTCCATTTTACTTTCTGCAATTTACTTTTTGTTATTTACTTTCAGCATTTATTTATTGTTCTCCCTTCCCTGGGTCCTTAATCAGAGATGCCTACAGTCATGCCTCTCTTTGGTTAAGGTTTCCCTTTCCTTTTATTGCTTTGATTATTTATTTTCTGCAATTTCTTTTTCTCTAATATCCATTCCCCCGATCGGTGGACTGTAAACTACGGCAAAGGGTTCATAATCAAAGTCATTATTATTATACTCCCCTTCCCTCGATCCAGAGCTGACACTAGGATCACTTCCCTTTTCCTTTTATTTTTATTGTTCGCATTTTTTTCCTGTCTATGCATTGATTGTGTTTGCTTTATTTTTCATTTCAATTCGATTGCATTAGATGTATGGATTAGGATCGTTTAGTTTAGTTAATTAGTTTAACAAAAATTGAATCATTCCACTCTCGCATTACTATTAAGAAGTTGAATTCTAAGTGGCATATCTCCCTGAGATCGACCCGTTAGCTACACGATACTGTGCGCTTGCGGTTACTTTTAAATTTCATAAACAATTACTTGCTACCGTCTTCCCTCTTGATTATCTCTATATAACCCCACTCACATAACAAGCACCTTCTTTGATTCTATAGGCATTTGAGAACATTCATTCTAATGCTTCTATGATGGTATAAATAGGTAAAGGAATCTCTACTGTAGTGATGAATTAGAATCCAAGGTATGTGAACCCCAAAAAACATTTTATAGTAATTCTTCAAACAAAGTCATTAAAAGTGGTAACTTCATTAATCCATCAAAGTTATTGGTCCGATTTGATTAGGGTTTTTCAATTCTTACCCAATAGAACTAGTCTATTATTTGTTTAAAATAAGGCAAGCATAGCCTATGTCATCCCTTGTCACACTTCACCTGATAGTATTGGGCCAACCCGACCACCTATGGTGTGATCCACAGACACAAGATTGCTAGTCCAAAATCATAATGTTGAATGCAACAAATTAATCAAAAGCAAAAGGACTGAAGGCATTAGTAAAATAGATACTAATGAATCTCAAAGAAATATGGAAGAAAAGTCAAAATTTTAATTACATCCTTTAATAGTTCAATAATTAAATACCAGTCCCAAAACAAGTGTCTCAATCCTAAAAAGAAATAATAATCCTATATATGATCATAGGCTCCATAGGCACAATCATGGCACATGCAGGATCCGTTATGCGGCTGCTCATAGGACTCTGTGGTCCCCACATCATACGCCTCAGCCTGAGGATATGACTCCATCTCAACAAGTCCATCATAACCTGCATAATCATATGAAGAGAGGTTCCCAAAGAGAAGTGAGTTCCAATCCACTAAACTCATTAGGGAACAACGTGAATATAAATATGCAGGATGTAATGAGGTCCTAGGGTACATACCAGTATGTTTACCATGCTGGTCTTTCTATCTAGGTAAACATGCTTTAAGACTCACTAGCTATCCTCTAGGTAGGTCCACATTATATCCACCCCACCTTTATTCCAGCAAACAAACGCAGCCTTATGCAACTTATGGAAATGCATGATATATTGCTTTGTGAATAGAATAGAAATGCATGGGAGCGATAACAGCTTAAGAACTTGATTGAAATCCTTGAATTGAAATGAAATGCTGATAGTATTCTTGAAGTGTTAAATTATGAAGTTGAAATGATGCTTATGTTTGTTAAATTTAGAATTTTCTTATTTTCTTATTTTAATGATTGGATTGTATGAATTGTGTAAAGTCTTATTCAAATAAGGCTAAGAGATCATTGAAATGCAAGAGATACATTGAAATGGACAGGGTATAGTAATGCAATACTGAAATTGAATATAAAGAAAGAAATAAAATGCTAATCGCTTTTGTAAGTCTTGGCACTTAGTGTACCCAAATGGGAGGGCATGAAGCAAGACTGAAAAGTGGAAAGAAAAGGGAGGAAATAATAAGAATAAATAAAGAAATAAAATGTTGATGGCTTCTATAAGTCCTGGTATTCAGTGTACCCAAATGGGAGGGCATGAAGCAAGACTAGAAAGTGGAAAGATAGACTAGACCGATGATGGCCTCCTGTGGAGAACACCTAGCCTTGTGCCAAAATACTGAAAAGAGAATCTATTAATGAGAACCTCTAAGACTGAGACTGATGCCACTTGTGTGGTTTAGACTGAAGATATCCTCTCTACAGGTAGCGCTTGGGTCTAGTTTAATAAAGGAAAAAAAATGAAAAGAAAATTGGAATGCATAATGCTATATGACGTTGATGTGAAAATGTATGCATGATGAATTGCCTGACTTACTTACATGGTTGTCTATATTGTTTACTGGGCCGCAAAACTCACTATTGTACATGTTGACAGATCCTTAAATATATGACAAGGGCAAGGGTGCTGCCACCCAACAACGCCTTTAAAATTGAAGATGGAAACTCTTTTTCTTTTTGTTGCAACTGATGTTTGTTTAACTGGACTGTTGATGTATATATTTCCTCTGAGACTATATGTACTTAACTAGGTACTGTTGAAAGTCTGAATGAAAACATAAAAGGACTTTGGATTGTATACATATGTTTATGAGTTAAACAGGTTATCTGTTTTAGTCCTTAGAAATGTTCAATTTAGTATTTTTTTTTTTTAGTGGTTATAAACAAGTTGATTCTACGAGGAACTATCACGTGCCCTAGTTGGAAGTCTGAAATGTGGGCCCCACCAAGCCTGTGAAAACTGGGGTCATGACAGAGGTGGTATTAGAGCAATATATTCTGTAGACTAGAATGACCGATGATATTAGAAATTGAGAGGAAAGCTTAAACTGGAGAAAGTTAATTTTGATCCAGTGAATGGACTGACCTGAGAATCAATTGTTTGACTGGTAATATTTAGGATTTGACTAGTGAGAAAAGATGAAAAACCAGTGAAAGGATTGATTATGTTATGTCATAGATTGTGATGGCTAAGTTGAAAAGAATGATTATTTGTAATTGTAGAATTGAGATACGATGATATTTTTGCAAATATCAAGCTGAATTATGTGAAATAAATTATGAATTGTGATTTATAAGAGTTTATGGAGCTTTGTTTGGTAACAGGACATGGCTTTAATAGTGGAAATGAAGGAACTAGCTAAGAGACAGGAGGAGAAGCTACGGTTCCTACCCCAAACCCAATAGTTGATGATCCAACCCCTGGTGGTGCAACCCAAATTGGAGAATTTTTGGGAGCACTTAGAAATTTAGCCAGTGCGGTACAAAGACAAACTGATCATGTAGATCAAGTTACTCAAGTAGCTGAGGGCGGAAGTAAAAGAAGAAAAAGGGAAACTGAGGAAGAATTCGAAGATGATTTAAGAGTTCTAAGGAATTTTAAGAAATTTTATGAGAAGGAATTTAAAGTAGATAGCATTGATCCTACTATTGCTACGCAGTGGATCAAGATATGGAAAAAGCTTGTGATGCCTTTAGGTGTACTGATTCTCAAAAGGTGTTGTGTGCCACATATATGCTTACTGGTGAAGCAAATGCATGGTGGCAGGCAACTAAACCTACCCTTTTGGTTGCACATGGAGAAATTACATGGATCATATTTAAAGAAGAATTCGATAGAAAGTATTTTCCTCCACATAGGAAGACCAAGAAGATGATGAATTCATAAATTTGAAGCAAGGCCCCATGTCAGTTATTGATTATGAATGGAAATTTGAGCAACTCTCTAAATATGCACCACATATGATAAGCACTGAAGAAATGAAGGCTCGACAGTTTGAGGATATACAGAGGTCTGTGGGTGTTCTTCAATTGAAGACATATACTGATGTGGTGCATCGATCTCAAATATATGAAAGTGATATGGAGAAAATATAATCGAACCGGGTTCATCCTTGGTTCGACCCTCGACCCCGGTCGAGACGAAAGGAATCGACTCGCTTCCGAGTGGGTCGGGTTCAAAAGGTAGCTTGCTGAGGAAGTAAACTGACTCGGTCAACAGGCACGCCCAAATCCGCTATAATCGGAATGGACTAATCATCAAGGAGATGGTTAGCAACATTTGCGGAAGATACCGATCGTTATCATATGGATAACTACCATATAACGATCATATTATCAAAGGAGTTATCTATTAGCCAAACCTCAAACGAATCTATTCGTTAAGATCTGACGGCTATCCGAAGAAGGCTCAAATACATCCAACGAAGGAGATTCGAAGGTACACACTATATAAGACATCACCTACCCACAAGGTAAGGAGAGGAGATAGAAACACATACAATCTGAATCATATTCTCATCATTTATTCTTTAGCTCTGTGCTTAAGCAGAGCCGTTTATGATTAGTTCATCAACTGACTTAGTCTTCGGAGGTGGACTCCCGAACCCAGCGGTCGGGCCACATCTGACGTTCTTTTTTGCAGGTCATCCACAGGAGATCTAAGGGCTGAGCAGATTTTGGACGCATCAGAAAGCATCAAGAAGGCGGAGGGGCAAGAGAAAGAGGAAAAGAAGTGGGATGATCGGAGGCCTTTTAAATTTGGAGGATTTAGAAAGAAATTTGTGACAGGTCAAGGGAAAAGGCCCTAAGGCAAGCAGCCACAAGAGAAGAAAACTTGTCTCAAGTGTGGAAGGAAGCATTGGGGGAGGTGCCTTTTTGGTACATTTGTTAGTTACAAGTGTGGGGAGGAAGGCCATTTAGTTAGAGATTTCCCCACTTTGGGAGAGTAGCCGAAACAATGACAAAAAGAAAATTTCGGGGTTTAGGGATCTAGAAAGGGAAAGGAAATTGAAGATTCCCAGAGGGTTACACACCCTGGACGGCTTTTTACTATGACCCAAAAAGAGGCTAAGGACTCTCAGATAGTAGTTGCAGGTATGATGTTTGTGCTATTAATTTAGTTAATAATGTTTATGTTTAATGAAATGAAATATTAAATGGATTAATAGCTGAAATGCTTGCTTTGTTGTTTTGATATTTATGTTGGTTTAATGTGATATCAAGAATGTTTATAATTGCTGATGAGATTGCATACAATCTCTTTGGTTTCGGTTCTACCCACTCACTTATATCATGTGATTTTGCTTTGAAATGGAGACTGAAGCTTCAACCAATGGATTATTTGTTATATGTAGCTACACCATTTGGTAGTGTGATGGAAGCAACTAAAATGGTTGAATTGTGTGAACTAGACTATGAGGGAAGAAAGTTGAGGGTTGATCTGATAGTTACAAATTTGAAGGATTTTGATGTGATTCTTGGAATGGATTGGCTAGTTGCAAATCATGCCAATGTTTTGTGTTATGAGAGGATGGTGATACTAAGACCTGTAGGGGAGCCTGAGATCCAATTTTCTGAATTGAAAATAAAGTCTACCCCAACAAGAATGATCTCAGCTATTCAAGCCAAGAGATTGCTCAAGCAGGGATGCCAACAGTATTAAGTTTATGTGCAATATTTAGAAGTAATTGGGGTGGCTTTACCTTAAGTACAAGTGGTAAAAGAATTTTCCGATGTCTTAAAGATCCTTGGATGAAAAATAGAGCTTTGCTCTGCAAAGTACCTTGGAGATTGTTCTCACAGTCAGAGGCACATTGGGCTAAATTTATTAAGAAGATTTACTTTCCTAATTCTTCTTTTCTCAAAACCAAGGTAGGGAACAATCCATCTTGGGCCTGGAGAAGTTTCATGGAAGGTAGAGTGGTGTTGAAACAAGGGCTGATTTGGAGGATAGGCATTGGAGACCACATTGATGTTGGAATGATCCATGGGGTACCCAGATTGAGGAACTTCAAAAGCTACTCTCAAAAGCATGATCATGTGGGATTTCCAAGGTGGCGGATCTGATACATCAAGATACAAGAACATGGAACAGCATTGAGGTTCTTAGATGGTTCACACTCATTGAAGTGAAGGCTATCCTAAGCATTCAATTGGCATTATTTCAGATGGAGGATTCTCTAGTGTGGGTAGGGAGCTCAAATAGTAAATTCTTAGTTAAAGATGCTTACAAAGTCTAGGTAAAGCAAAAAGAATGGCAAGAAGAAGCAAGCCCCTCATCATCAAGAAGCCATAGTTGGAAGAGATGGAGAAGGAACAATGGCTAGAGGTACGGAATTGCAACACATTGCCTAAAATTAAGAATTTTCAACGGAGAATATGTGCAATGAATCTCTTTCTACCGGGATGAATCTAAACTTGATGCGTCCAAAATCTGCTCAGCCCTTAGATCTCCTCGTGATGACTTGCAAAACGAAAGCATCAGATGTGGCCCGACTGCGGGGGTCGGAGTCCACCTCCGAAGGCTAAGTCAGTTGATGAACTTAATCACAAACGACTCTGCTAGAAGCACAGAGCTAAGGAATGAAGAACTGGGAAAGGTGATCTAGATCGTAAGCCTTTGATAGTTTACGTCTACCAGTGTGTATGTGAATTTGAATCCCCCTTACCTCGTAGGCAAGTAAGGTTTATATAGAATGTACCTTCGAATCTCCTTCGTTGGATGTATTCGAGCCTTCTTCGGGTAGTCGTTGGATCTTAACAGTTAGATCCATTGAGCGATAGACTTCTACTAATTTGGACTAGTAGAGTACTCCTGAGATAACCTCTAGGTTATGTGATGATTATCCCTTTGATAATGATAAGCAACAGCCGTCAATTTGTACCTGCCATCATTAGGGTAATTAACCTAATCCATAAGTTGGATTAGGGCGTGCTTGTAGCTGAATTAGTTTTCTTCCTCAGCAAGCTATCTTCTGGATCCGGTTTGCTCGGAAGCGAGTCGATTCCCTCTGTCTCGACTGGGGTCGAGGGTCGAACCGAGTATGAACCCGGTTTGATCATATTTTCTCCATATCAAAACTATAGAGGTATCAAGGTAGATCCCACTTGTGGTGAATGTGGACAGCAAGAATCAATTACTCATGTGTTATGTCATTGCCCATTTGCAAAAAGAGTATGGCTCGGGTATTCTCTATCATGGAGGATCTGAGAGATTAATTGCCCTTCTTTGAAACATTGGATTGATATGTGGAAGCAATTCAACAAGATGGGGATGAAGCTGAAAAAAATGAAAAGTTTATGCCGTTCCTTGTATGGAAACTGTTGAAGGCAAGGCATGATTTACTTGTGGGTGAAAAATCTTGGAAGTCGGAAGAAGTAATTGAGGCAACATTCCTGACGGCATCAGAATTTTGGACAAATCAACGGCAAGAGAAATTATCAACCATTCCCATCGCCTTGTTGGAGGAAGAACAACATCGCCATTGGAAACCTCCACCGCTTGTCATGGTGAAGGTGAATACGGACGCTTCCTGGAAGGAGGATTCAAAACAAAGGGAAGTTGGAGTTATCATCTGCAACCATGATGGGAAACCACTGTTAGCTATATCTTTCCCTGGAACCTATGGTTTGGCAAAAGAAGCAGAGATAGTGGCGTTCAGAATTGGACTTTTGGAGGCTCTACAAAATGGGTTTGAATCAAATTGAGAGAGACTGCAACAATCTGATCAATTATATAAAAGACAAGCTTAAACCTTCACCTATCTTGGAGCCTTCGATCCAGGATATCTATTTACTTCTTGAAAATTTTGTTTCTTGTAATCCTTCTCATGTTCCTAGGAGTTCCAACAGTGTTGTGAACCTCCTAGTCAAGAAGGCCCTTTCGGTTTGGGGTCCAATAAAAAGGCCGCTTCCAATTGAGTGGTTGATGGGGTTTGACCCATCTACCCCTCCCATCCATTTTGCTTTTCAATAGAATTCTGGATTACCAAAAAAAAATAAAATCCCAGTTGTATATGGAGGACCCTCATGTACCATTGATGATTGATGTTTACTAGTGTTGTTATTATAATTATTATAAGGGATAATTACTATTGCCCCCTTATACTTTGGTTTTATTACTAATCAAACCCCCTTCTTTGTGAAATTACTATTGCCCCCTCACTTCTAAAGGTGTTAAATGGCTGTTAACATCAAATATGAAATGTCTATTTTGCCCTTAAAATTAAGAAGTAAAAAATATGGCATTACTCTCATTTATAGATACTATATTGCATGTCAATTATATCCTTAAAATCTTATATTTTAGAATTAGTTTTGAATTTGGTGGGACCACATACTTATGATTGTTGAAATTTCACATTCCACTTAAATTTTTCATAATTACCATGATTGAAGTTTTACAAACAAATTAGCATATAAGATATAATTGATAGAAAATTTGGTAGCATACATAATGGTTAGCATATATTAGGAGATTTTCAATTTTCGGCTTTGAATTAAATTTGATTTCTTAATATTTTTGTTTCTATTTAATTACATCTTTCCTTTATTTGGTGATTTATTTTTAAAGAAAAAAAATCACATCTTTCCTTTATTTGGTGGTTTCTTTTTAAAAAAGAAAAGTAAAATTAAAGTTAATTTTTTTCCTATTAAGGGTAGTATTATAACTTGAAAAAAGAGCAAATAAGTAAAAAGATAATTGCAGGGTTATTTTTGGGATTTTGAGAAAATATATAGATGCCACATCATCAGTAAACTAACGGAACTTAATGGTAGGGACATTAGTAATTGTTGACAAAATTAAAGGTTGAAATAGTAATTTTAAAAAGTACCGGGATAAAGTAGTAATAAAATCAAAGTACAAGAGGCAACAGTAATTATCTCTTATTATAATAATAATTATTATTTTAATATTTTACTTTTTTTTTTTTTTGTCAACATTAAACAAGTATTTTACTTTATTACCAGAGAAAAAAGGAGTAAGAGTAAGCTTTGGCATTTTGGTTAAACGGTTACTTCATCGTCGAAATAGGACCGGTTCACCAACTTCCGTTATCCCTTCGCGTCCCTCTACCAGGGGGAAGTCCGCCGAGCTGTAACAATTTGAGCCCGTTATTACCTAAAAACCCCCCAATAAGTACAAAAAACGAAAAAAAATAAAAAACAGGTTTGGCCCGTAGCTGTAATGTTCTAGAGTCTTCGAAATACACCAAATTACACCAAACACAAAGGGGTACTGATTTAACGGTCCATATTCGTCGGAAGCTTCAAGAAGGAACACGATTGCTTCGTTAAATCCAATATACACTCCCATATTGCGGTCTCTGCGCACTGTTCCCGTATATCAATCGTCTCCCTCTGGTTGCTTCACTTGCTTATCCTGTAAAAACAGATAAACCCTATTTCCTCGCAGCGGCGATTTCCAAGTAAGCTTCCTTCTCTTAACTCTGATGATGTTCTTAATTGTTGAGCTGGCTTGCATTGATTAGAACTTGCATTGATGTCTGAATTAAGCACCAGTGTTTGAAGTATTCTGTGAAAATTGATGTTAAATCTGACAGGTTTGGTATAGAAAATGGTATCGACGTTCACAGCTATGTCTTCAATCAGCTCCCTGGCAGCACCTTGCAGTGGTGCAAGGGATAGGAAGCTTTCCTCATTTGCTTCCATATGTTCACCTTCACTTGTAAGGAGACAAAATGTTATACTTCAGAGAAACTGTCCCCCAAAGATAAGGGCAATGGCCAAGGAATTGCACTTCAACCAGGATGGTTCAGCCATCAAGAAGCTGCAGGTGAATGCGAGTTGAATGTACTTCCTTTTATAGCATTTTGTTGTCGTGCAACTGTTTAACTATCCTCTTTTTCATCAATTTCAGGCTGGTGTTAACAAGCTTGCGGACCTAGTTGGGGTTACTCTTGGTCCGAAAGGAAGGAATGTCGTGTTGGAGAGCAAGTACGGTTCCCCCAAGATTGTTAATGATGGTGTCACAGTGGCCAAGGAGGTATATTAACCGTTAATGCTGCCTAATTTTCATTTGCTGATATGGGAAAAATGAAGGCCAGTGCTAATTTATAGAACCTTGTAGGTTTACCTTGTCCCCTTACTGCGGTCTTGGCTTTTCCTAGTTTGTTAGTATCACTTATGTTACTCCCAGGGTTGTATCTTGATAGTTTCCAGTACGAAGCAGTAAGCTAGTTTCTATTGAAGGAACTAAAAGAGCGAGGTGCAGTAAAATAACATTTAGAGAAGTGCTGACAAATGACATACATGGCTTTAGCCTTGTAATGGGCATGACCTCAAATAGGGCATTGGAAGGCAAAGATTATGCAGCTGACCCTATTTAGTTTGGATAAGGCAGAGCTGCTGTTGTTGATATTTTGATGAATGATAAATTCATGTTATGGTTTTAGGCTCTCCTTTGGTATAATTTATATTTTAATTTCTTATTGATTGCTTGAAATACGTCAACAATTAGCAATTCTGGTGGAGAAATTGAAACTGTATGTTGAATCAATGAAAGTAATTCCTAGCAAGGTTTAAAAGCCAGTTTTGACCTTTGTTGAAATTTAAATATTTCATTTTAGTACCAAAACTTGGTTGAAATACTACTTGCTTCATTGAATAATTTTGTTGAACCAATTTGATAGTTAAATTGTCATATTTTGAGTGGAAACTCGAAAACCATGATGAAATATCCCTAAACATATCATCTGTTGTTGAAGAACACACTCAGAATGTTCATTTAGTCTTGTATCCAAATTTGGCAGCTGTCATCTTACCTTGCTTGTATATTTCTCAAATACAGAGATTCAACCACTAAGTGAATGTTTGGTAATGGTTTTGCCCCTTGTTTTTGGCCTTTTTCAGCGCTAGTTAAACATTTTTTTTTTTGGGGGGGGGGGGAATGCTAGTCTGTTTATATGCGACAATGAAACAAACCTGCCCTTGTTTGTGTCCAAATCAAGGTACTGGGAACACCTTTCCAAAACTTGTTTCGTTAATTTTCAAAACTTCTTTTTTCTCATTAAATTAAAAAGCTGACTCTAAACAAAACACCTTTCTCAGAAATTTCCATTTTAGGCTTCAACAAAGAAGAGAGAAGTGCAAACACTTGCCACTCTATCATTTCATGCCTTTGCTTATGTTGATCTTTGAAAAAAATTTGAATTAGGTTTACCAAACATCATTTTGTGGCTCTAAATGTCTTTTTAGCACAATGACAACAAAAAGAAGCAGCCTTGTCCCAACTAAAAGGGGTTGGCTACATGGATTCTTGCCTTCCAATCATCTCTGTTTGATGACATACTAGATATTAGTACTAAGCTATGCATATTTTTTCTCACCACTTCCCTTAAGTTGTTCTCCGTGATTCTAACTTGGTATTATCCCTACTTGTGTTTTATCTATCGAAATTACATTGTTAGCAAAAAGCATATACCAAGGAACCTCATCTTGAATATCTTTGGTTTGTTCATCCATTACAAGTGCAAACAAATATGGGATGAAGGTTGATCCTTGATGTAGTCCATTTGTAATTGGGAATTCACCACTTTGTCCCCTCACCATTCTTACCCGTGTCATTGAACTCTCATACTTATCTTTAACTATGTTCACATATTTATTTGTAGCAGTTCTATTCTCTAGTACTTGTCAAATTAACACTCTAGAGACCCTAGCATGACCTTTTTCTAAGTTAATAAAAACCATATGAAGATCTTTCGGTGAGAACATGTGTTTTAGATTGGAAACATTACCAAACAGGCTCCAAGTACTAATCCCTTTCTTAAAAGGTTTGTTGGAAGGAAATCAAACCCAATTTGAAAATGGGACAGTAGAATATTAAGTCCAACTTGGTGAAGTCATGGATAAGCTTATTCCATTTTATATACAATTTTTTAAGCCTTGGCATTTGATATTTTCTCTAATTTTTTGGCAACAAATTATTTTAGGGAAAAACGATACTTGATGCAAATGCTTAGATTCCCATTGACCAAACCAGCCATGGGTTGGGGTCAGTCTGATTGGGCTGGGAGTTGCTGGTTGTTTTGGTAAACTTTTATTTGCTGATATAGTCCAAAACACTGTTCATATATTTGTTCATGTGAATAGTGTTATAGCCCATATTTTTTCCCAAGTGGGGTATCCCTAGAAGGTCCCTAGTGGAACTATGTGGGTACCAACTTCAGCTTTGGGGAATGAAGATTTTAATTAGTTTCCTAATTTTTTTTTTAAAAATTTGTGCTGAGAAAATAACCCATATTTTTCAGTGAAGTAATTTCAAAATTTAATTTAGAAAATCCTATTTTAACTCCCACGGTAACTGCTGAGAAGATTAGCTATATTCCTTAGCAAGAGTTAGTTTCTATCTTGTGAGCAAGCCCAGGAGCCCCTTTTTATATAGCCTCCCCACAATTTTATGGAGTTAATGAAGAAATTTTGCTTTGCTGCTAGCTTCTCTTGTTCATGTTTGAGTATAAGAAGGGCCGAGGCCATCTCGAGAAGGCCAAACACCTATGGCTGAAAGGGTCTTTCTGTAGAGGGCTATATTTAGCTGTTCTTTGTTTCTCAAATTTCTCTTCCTCCGCTTTTTCGAACCATATGTTGGAAGAGGAAGTCAAATTGGTTTTGACTGATGACATCAAGAGTCCAGTAATTGTATTGATGTTGCTATGCTTCTTCCATTTGATTCAGCTGCTGTTGCTGTAGCCTTTTAATTTTGTACCCCTTTCTTCTACTCATAAGGCCTGTTGGGTTTCTAAAAGTTCCATTCCAAATTCCTCCTCTTCAACCCTCCATCAATCCATTCATTCTATTGAGGAAACACATTCAACTTTCTAAAATTTTTTTCTGATGTATCCTGGGTTGGGCTTTCCCAAAAATTGGGCCAAAAAACTAGACCCAACAGACATTCAAAGCTGATTGTATATCCCAGGGGTATTTTGATAATTTTTCAAGCCCCCTTTTAAGGCTGAATATGGGTCTTGATAGAATCCCCTCGATCCAAGGGTTAGGGATCTATCTTAATTTTTGTGTTTGAGTCAGTAGTCAGTCCATTTTAGTTAGGGTTGAGTTGTTAGGATACGGTTCCTTAATTTTAGGAATCTTATCTTAAAATAGGTTTATTTAGTTGGGTCCATGTTTGTTTAATTTAGCAAGAATTTAATTTAAGTAAGAGTTGGTAGTATCCTAAACTAAAAAGGAGACCCACCCTGAGTCCAATTCCCTATTGGTTTGAATCCAAGTTCAGTAGTTAGTCATCAGTCGGATCCTTATCACTTAAGGAATCCTAATTTGAGTCAAAGAGTCTTGTATTCAGGCTACAAATAGTCTTAATTCTGAATAAAGTAGATTGGTTGATTTGAGTTAAACAAAGGCTTGGGCCATGGGGAAGGAAATCCTTACAACCTGGGCTGGAGAGTAAATCTCAAGTTTAGAAATTCTAGTAGTAACCTCATCTTCTTCAAAACATTCCAGCAGCATTAGTTCAAGTAATCAAGAATCTTCAACCTTACATTGGCAGAATCCCAGCGAAGCACCCACTCACAAGTAAGTCCAAGACATCCCCAACCCCCTGCAAGCATCTCCAGCCCTTTTTCTCTAACCTAGAAGCTGACCTCATTTCCTTCTTCCCATGTTTTCAGATCCCACCCCAACTAGGACTCCCTCATTCTACCCCCCAAAACACCCCATTTTGCCCTCTTTAAGATTGCCCAAGCCTGTTGAACCAAGATCTAACCTATGTTAGTCCAAGCATGCCTTCTTTCTTGAGTTTTGAAATTGAAATTTTCTGCACTTCATCTTCTTCCTTGAGAAGTTACAGAATTTTTAAACTCCAGAAAATTCTCAAACCTTCATCCTCAGCCCCTACCTCCTCTAAACAGTCCCTAAACTACAAAACAGAGATGCTACCAGCTCTAAACTGCAGGATACCCCCCACACGCCAAACCCTAACCCTAGCTGATGTTTGGTTCACCTAGGATTTGAGTTTCTAATCTGAAATTTGAAGTCTTATACAATTTTATTAGATATGAAATAACAATCCCAGCTGCATTATTGGCCTCTAAAACCCTTGGCCAAAACACCTAAATCCCTTAATTGTGAGCTGGTTCGAACTTTTAAGATCCTGAAATCAAACTCTAAACCCTAGGTTACATCAATGGTATTAGTGCTACAAGAACCAGCAGTAAGCAGCAACATGGATGACTTCTATTGTAGCCCTCCCTCAATATCCTTTTAGTACTAGAAAAGAAGAAGAAGATTGGAGGAGTTGCCCCTTTTACACTAGAGTCCAATTAGGTGAGCTCAAAGCTTTGGTAACTGTTGATGGTGGTAGTAGCTTTGATGTGGTGTTTGGAGAATTTGTAAATAGACTTATTTTAAGACTGAAAGGCATTCCCAACCCCATAAAGTTTCCCTTGTAGACAGTGAAGAGTTAGAAGTCATTCATAGGTGTCTAGTTCCCATCAGGTTTCATTCTTACTCAGAGGAGATATGATGTGATGATGTAGTACCCATGGGATTGATTGACATTATTTTAGGGAGGCCCTGGTTGTGTGAAATTTAGGTACAAAGGTCAGAAGATTGTACTATTACCCTTGAACCTACCAACAGAGATCAAGAAGAAGAGGACATTCAGAAGGATTCCAGTATCGAAATGTGGCACTTGGTGGATCCTAAACCTGAAGTACCTCGTCAAGAGCTCAACCTAGACACCACCAGCAAATCTAAAGCCCCACAACCAGATGATGAACTGTCTTCACCAATCCAACAGTTTCTTACGGAGGAGGTGATAGAACAGATTGACAAGACTACTCTAGGGAAAGAAGATTCCATTGATGAGGTATCCACTACACCAGAGGGTTCTATACTGCTGCCAGACAACAGAGCCATACCAGCATCAAGTCCATGCAAAGCTGACCCTCCTTCAGTCCCATTTTCGTTCTTAAGGAGGATACTGGAGAACTCTTACGGGCCATAGCAATAGTCAAAATAAAGATACTGATAGAGAAGGACTCCAAAAGCTTCATTAGTCACCTCCCCATGTTCTCTTGGTTCGTTGAAGAAGACACTCCTAGGCTTCAAGACTACGTCTCCCAAGTCATCATCCTTTTAGAGTTCTGTCTAGGAGCAGTGCTTGTGGCCCTGTACTACTACCTCCTCGTCACTACAAGATGAGAGGTCGAGTCCACTTGAAAGCCCTCCAAAGAGTTGACCCAGAGACACATGACAAGCACATTCATCAAGTGATGAATGTTTTAAAGATGGGGAGGGCTGATGTATCCTGGGTTGGGATCCCCAAAAATTGGGCCCATAAACTAGACCCAACAAGGCATTCAAAGCTAACCGAATATCCTAGGGGTATTTTGGTAATTTTAAGCCCCCTTCTAGGTTGAATATGGGTCTTGATAGAATCCTCTTGATCCAAGGGTCAGAGATCTATCTTTATTTTTCTGTTTTAGTCAGTCATTTAAGAGTTACAGTCATTTTTAGTTAGGGTTGACTTGTTAGGATAGGGTTCCTTAATTTTAAGAACCTTGTCTTAAAGTAGTTCTATTTTAGTTGAGTCCATGTTTGTTTAAATTAGCAAGAGTATAATTGAAGTAAGAGTCCGTGTATGGTGGTAGTATCCTAAACTATAAAGGAGACCCACCCTAAGTCCAATTCCCTATTAGTTAGAATCCAAGTTGAATAGTTAGTCAACAGTGGGATCCTTATCACTTAAGGAACCCTAAGTTGAGTCAAAGAGTCTTATATTCAGGCTATAAATAGCCTTTTAATTCTGAATAAAGTAAATTAGTTGATTTGAGTCAAACAAAGGATTGGGCCGTGGGGAAGGAAACCTTTACGGCCTGGGCTGGAGAGTAAATCTCAAGTTTAGAAATTCTAGTAGTAATCTCACCTTCTGCAAAGAATTCCAGCAGTGTTAATTCAAGTAATCAAGCATCTTCAAGCTTACATCGGCAGAATTCCAGCAAAGTACCCACTCACAAGTAAGTCCAAGACATCCCCACCCCTTCAAGCATCTCCAGCCCTTTTCCCCAAACCCTAGAAGCCAATCCCCATCTCCTTCTTCTTCCCACGTTTTCGGATCCCACCCCAACTTGGACTCCTTCATTCTAGCCCCAAAACACCTCATTATACCCGGTTTTGGATCGCTTAAGCCTGTTGAACCAAGATCGATCCCCTGTGGGTCCAAACCTGCCTTCTTTCTTGAGTTTTGAAATTGAAAATTTCTGCACTTCATTTTCTTCCTTGAGAAGTTGCAGAATTTTCAATTCCGGAGAATTCTCAAACCTTCATACCTCAGCCCCTACCTCCTATAAACAGTCCCTAAACTACTGAACATAGATATTACCAGCTCTGAACTGCAGGTTCCCCCCACCCCAAACCCTAAACCTAACCCTAGCTGAAGCCTAGTTCACCTAGGCTTTGAGTTTCAAATCTGAAATTTGAAATTCTACATGAATTCAGATCTGAAATAACAATCCCAACAGCATTATTGTCCTCTAAAACCCTTGGCCGAAAGACCTGAAGCCCTTAATTGTGAGATGGTTCTATCTTGGAAGATCCTGAAAATCTAACCCTAAACCTTGGGTTACATCATTTTCTTTTAGTAACATCATCATAATAGTTCTGGCTATCAGAATTTATGACAATTTCCAGCATCAGATCATGTCATCCATTTCACCGTCAAGTGCGAGTTTTTTACATACTCAGTTTTTTAAGAAATCCCAACTTCTAGTTGTGTACTTAGTTTCTAATTTGTTATATGTTTTGGGGTCCATTTACTCTTAACTGTACTTCAGTATTCTTCAAATTGTGAATCTTTAAGAAATCAACCTTGAATCTGCCAAATTCTAGCTTAAGAAGACTTATTCAAACTTCCAACAGGTTGTTTTACTAAGAATTGCAAGTGGAATGGCCAAAATCATGCACAAATACAAGCTTGGTGTACACTTTAGACAAGACTAGTTGTCACCAACTGAGATGAATTGGAATGGTGAGCTGTTTGGATAAGTTGTATTCATATCTAGCATCTGTTGTATTTCAGAGTTTTGAATGCAGTTGCTGAAATGGGGCAAAATTTTAACCTAAACATCTTTCTTATGGCTGAAACTTGGAGTACGTGCTAAGTTAAAGTCTTTTTTGCCCCAACCTAGGTCAAATTTGAAATATTTTGGTCTATCTCGACCAACTCTACTGAAATTTCGAACCATGATTTCAAGGACAGAAATAAAAAAAATAAAAAAAATGTTTGGTAGTCCATCCACCTTGAGAACGGGAGTCTCTCTTGATGATCCTTCTACCTGGGATCATGTGCAATTTATATTTTGGAGATAGGCAAGAGGAGTGCTCTTCCCATAACCTTTAGCTTGTGTAGGATCTTTTCTTATTTCTGTTGTTAAACCAAAACAGTTTCATGGCCTGAGATAAGAGTAACAGATCTGACAAGTCCTGGGTAAAAGGCAATTTCATTCTTCAACTATTGAAGGAAAATTAGCACTGATGGGAGGTCAGCCATCTTAACATGCAGAGGTAAAAAATTATTATTATAGAAAATCACAAGATAAATGATCTTGACTCCTAAGAACCACAAATGCATCAATGTGATTCGAGAGGAAGAAATATTCCACTTATCAAAAGATGCAGTTAAAGTGCAAGTAGCAGAGCTTGTGACATTGTCATTCATCCATTGCTGGCCACACGGAATCAGGGGTTAAGCCAAGAAGAAAAAAGGAAAAAAGGAAAAAAGAAAAGGCTAGATCACCATTTTGCACCCCCTCTGTATCCAAAGCTATCCATTTCACAGACAAACGTTTGCATGCTCATGTCTTCAGTCATCAATTGATGTTTAATGGTTGGTTTGAGCAAACTAAGGTGTCAACTCCTCCTGGTGGCGCCATTGCGTAGACCCTAGAAGAGTTTAATTATTGGTGCTTTGGAAGAATTTGCAAAGCCGCCTTAAAGATTATTAGCTAGAATCCTTGAAGAGTTGCCCCCACACTTGTCTTTATCTTCTTCCAAATTATCCAGCTTCAAATGATGGTTCAAATTCGAGGATGGATTCTTTTCAACTTGGGGAGAATGATGCAATCTTGCATTGACCTTATCCAAGCTTGGAAAGGAAAGCAAGTTGATTAGGAAAGCCTATTTAAATTATTAGTATATTTAGTATTCTTCCATTTAGTTCAGACAAGGCTTATTGTTGTTGTTGTTGTTGTTGTTGTAGTATTCTTCCATTTAAGTAACTAATGTACAGTATATTTACTAGTCTTCTATTAAAATAATTAGCATGTCTGCTGTCTCCCTATGTAAATAATTGGCATATTTGCTCCCAATCTACGAGTTGATTAGAAGGCCTTCGACAAGTATGACTGTTGGAAAATGCCATGTTAGCATTTTGCCACATGGCCTCCATTGGTTTTGATGATAACAAACATGAAACTTGAATTCACCATGTTTTGATGATAACAAACATGAATTAGAATTCACCATGGAAAAACATGAAAATAACATGCATATGAATGAGTGTTTATTTGCTATTAATTATCATTCATATTTTCCAATCATTTATGTGTTTATCATCATCAATTGTTGGGAAATGCCATGTCAGCATTTGCCACATCAGCCTCTATTGGTTTTGATGATAATAAGCATGAATTACTAATGGCTATATTGAGTTATGATGTTTTAGTTCAAGATGAGAACAAGTGGACCAACTCCAAGTCAAAGCCATATGCAAGTCAAAGCCAAGATCATGCCAAGACAGACATGAAGATGGACATGAAGTCTAAGTCAAGATGACCATGTCAAGATGGACATGAAGACCGTTGCACAAAATCAAGTCGAAGATCAAGACTTAGGTTGAATTAGGGCTTAGGACACCTTTGCATACACACACATGTAAATACATCCATAATATGTAATCCATGTTACTAGAGTGACCTAGGACGTGTTAGTAAGGTGTACAGCGCTTAGGATTGTCAAAACGATCTAAAAACCCAAGCCATGTCCCAGCCCCAACTTAAGTCAGCAAAATAGAGTTCAGACGGACAGCCGTCTGAGCAGACGGATGTCCGTCTGAGCAGACGGATGTCCGTCTGTATTGATAACTCTGTTTCTCAGAAAACAACAGAAGGCCAGACGGATGTCCGTCTGAGCCAGTCCAGGCCAGACGGATGTCCGTCTGAGCCAGTCCCGGCCAGACGGATGTCCGTCTGGGCAGACGGACGTCCGTCTGGCCCAGATTTGACTATAACGGCTAGTTTAAAGAGAATATCCTCTATAGCTGTTTGCAATGGATACTTTTGAGACGGATGACCGTCTGACCAGACGGACGTCCGTCTGGGCTGAAAAACAGGACAAAAATGTGTCCGTTTTCTATCCGTTGGGGATTGGGTTTTGGCACTCAAAGGTGCTCTATATAAACCCAATTCACCTCATTTGAGAGTAACAACACTCACACTTGATCACCCACTCCCCAAGTGATCCTAAAGCTCTCAAATTGCAAGAAAGCCTTGTGCTTTGCCTTTCACCTTCTCCCAACCTTGAAGAAATATACCAAGGTGTTTCTAAGCTTGTGGAAGCCAAGCTTGAGGTGATTGAAGGCGTCGGTGGTGCATACATTTCCATTTGAGCATACAACTCACATTGCATCACATTCACACAAGAGGTAAAGTGTCACACCTCTTAAGGTAACATCCTTCCTTTGTAACTGTTTCAATTCTAGTCTAGGTTGGTAGATTAGAATTGGTCATTGGGTGCTCTTGCCCGTGAACAAAGATTGCTTGGGTGCTCTTGCCCGTAAACAAAGATTGTTAAGGGGTGCTCTTGCCCTGCTTGTTAAACAAAGATTGTAAAGGGTTCTCTTGCCCCGCAACAAAGATTATTATAAGGGTTTGATCTCTACCCATTGTATTGAAAGAGAATCAATAGTGGAATACTCTCTTGAGGCCAAGAGAGGAGTGGACGTAGACTTGTATAGTCGAACCACTATAAATCTCGTGTTGTGGTTGCTTGTATTGTTTAGTTTCATTTGAATTTTCAATTTACCGTGTATTTCCGCACAAACCGAAGAATTGGGACAATCCACTAGTTGCAACCTAATAACCCCCCCTCTAGGTTGCACCAACAATGACGATTCCTACCTATTTAAATTATTAGTTCATTTAGTGTTCTTCCATTTAAGTAACTAGTGTACAGTATATTTACTATCCTTCTATTTAAATAATTAGCATGTTTGCTCTCTCCCTATGTAAATAATTAGCATATTTGCTACCAATCTAATTAAGTAATTATATTCTTTTTAGTTAAAATTAACTCACGTATGGGTTGTTTTATTGTGTTACCTAAAATGTAATTTTTCATTGCCTTCATATGTAAGCCCTTGGGGCCATGTATCAATGGAATGTGATGGAAGAATGATTTGAACTCATGTATGGGTTGATTTGGACCTTGAAGAGTCCTTTTTCTGTGGCCTTAAAGAGCTACTTGTCATCTTGAAGAATGACATCTGTATCCTAATGCTTTCTTTTCTATTTCGTTTATCCTCCAGGTTGATCCTGGCAACCCTGGGACTGCATGATTGATTCTAAGATTGCATCACAAAGAGTATCATAGAAGTTGAAAAATGCGGAGCTTTTGGAAAGAAAGTTAAAAAATGACCAACCTACCTCAACGTAGAAACTCATCTAAGTGAACATAGAATTATTTGTTGAGAAGAAAACCATCTCATATTTAGCACCACTGAGGAGTACATAAATTTATTCTGCTGATCATTTCAACCCACCCATTGTTTCATAGGACATCCGTTCAAAACCAAATTCAGAAATTTGAATTGCAGAAAGATAAGGCTTTCATTGGCATTGACAATCTCCCTTAGCAATTGCTTCCCATCTTTGGATAATGAGTGCCATATTTTGTAGAGCTGTTCTAGTGGTTGAAACCAACACTTCTTAGTGAAGAGGTCGTGGGTTCGACTCTTGCTGAGGCATATTATATCCCCATCCCCCGGCTTAATAAAGCCCCTTTGTGCCCCCCCAAAAAAAAAAAAAAAAAAGTCCTGACTTAGTAACAGTCTCTTCTTTTCTTTACTGGGGAAAAAAAAATTCCTCTGGTGCAAAAAATTCGACTAAGCTACCGGTCAAGATAAGCACAGGCAGGGAGAAGACAGTGGGCTGAGGGAATTCCAGCAACATCATTTTTTGGATTTTCTTAAATTTTATTTAATTATTTTTTTTGTGGGGGGGGGGGGGAGGTTGGTGGCGCTTTCAGCAACCTCATATGTGGGTGCACTATAGAGGATTGCATTTGCGAGAGCCGGTTTGGGTGAGAATAGAGGTTCCAAATGTTTTGTTTGTCTCACCAGCCCAAAACAGGGACCAAGGTTTTTGAAATTTTAAATGGAGTGACAATGACTATACTATGAGACATCGTGAACTCCTGCTTATTAAAGTGTGTAGTATGATATAGGTTGAAGCAATTTTCAGCCTTTTCTATTCAAACTCATTTCAATTGATCAGAGTTTGGTGCAAAAATAGAAAATAAAATTTTTTTAATATTTTGCTTGTTCAATCTTCAGGTTGAGTTGGAAGATCCTGTAGAGAACATTGGTGCTAAATTGGTAAGACAAGCTGCTTCAAAGACCAATGACTTGGCTGGTGACGGAACGACAACATCAGTTGTTCTTGCACAAGGTTTGATTGCAGAAGGTGTCAAGGTTTGTGAGTCATTCCTTCCCTCCGTGTGTATGTTCCCTGTGTGTATGTGTGTTTTAAGAAAAAGAAGGTTGAAGAGCATATGTTTCTGTATTACTAACCTGCAGTGATCCATCCAGGTAGTAGCAGCTGGTGCTAACCCTATTCAGATTACTCGAGGAATTGAGAAAGCCACAAAAGCTTTGGTTGCTGAGCTCAAGAAGATGTCCAAGGAGGTATATTTATATTGGATTTGTTTGATGTTAATTAATTTTAGGTATTTTTGGTGCTGTGTAGCAATTCAATGAAAACATGTATTTGTCTCTTTCTATGAGCTTTTCTTCTAGAACTTATTGTCAGATATTTGACTCTTCAAACTGTTACCTTGGATTTTGGTATTTCAATGTTAAATGTTAATATAGAACTGTATGGCAGGTTGAAGACAGTGAATTAGCAGATGTAGCTGCAGTTAGTGCTGGAAACAACTATGAAGTAGGAAATATGATAGCTGAAGCCATGAGTAAGGTGGGCAGAAAGGGTGTGGTGACTCTTGAAGAAGGAAAGAGTGCCGAGAATAACCTTTATGTTGTGGAGGGAATGCAATTTGACCGTGGTTACATCTCCCCCTACTTTGTGACAGACAGCGAAAAGATGGCGGTGGAATATGAAAACTGCAAGGTACAAAATTTATCCATGAGCCCTTTTCTCTAAAAGAAGATAGTGTTTGTGTATTTGCTTCCTAATGATGGATGTTCTTAATGCAGTTGCTTCTCGTCGATAAAAAGATCAATAATGCAAGGGACCTCATCAATGTTCTGGAAGATGCTATAAAAGGAGGATATCCAATTGTAATAGTTGCTGAAGACATTGAACAGGAAGCTCTGGCTACTCTTGTTGTAAATAAGCTCAGGGGAGCACTCAAGATTGCTGCACTTAAAGCTCCTGGGTTTGGGGAACGCAAAAGCCAATACCTTGATGACATTGCTATTCTGACTGGAGGTTGAATCCTCACATAGTAATTGTACTTCTGCTGTTAGCTTGATTATCTGTTTCTGCTAATTATCAACATATAGCGTGTGGAATTAGGGAGCCCATTATTCCCTTTTTTCTGTTTTTTTTTTTAATTTATTTTTGATCTGATTTTTGGGGTGGTTTCATTCTTGGTGCAGCTACTGTAATTAGGGAAGAAGTTGGGCTAACCCTTGACAAAGCTGAGAAGGATGTCTTGGGTCATGCGGCCAAGGTGGTACTCACCAAGGATACTACCACAATTGTAGGTGATGGCAGCACTCAAGAAGCTGTAAATAAGCGAGTTGCTCAAATTCGCAACCTCATTGAGGTGAAATTCTAGACTGAATTTTCTTCCTTACTCCAAGTGTGGCCCATCCATAATTTTTAATGCCTATTGGTGGTGAGCTTCTCTTGATGTAGTACATGTTGCTATGCAGGCTGCAGAGCAGGATTATGAGAGAGAGAAGCTTAATGAGCGAATTGCTAAACTTTCTGGTGGTGTTGCTGTGATTCAGGTAAACCATCTAGCATTTTGCAAACTGACATGCATATTCTTGATTGTTGAGAAGTTTCTATATGTAGTTGATGTATATTGTATAATATAATTATCTTATGTATATCGGTAGGTCGGGGCGCAAACAGAGACAGAGCTAAAAGAAAAGAAATTGAGGGTAGAGGATGCCCTTAATGCAACAAAGGTATGTTTGAATTAATTGTGTGTTATATTAGTTTAATGTTAAATTCTTGGTGTATTATTTCTTGTATATTCTTCTGAAAATTAATAAAATGTCTTCTATTTATGGTTTCCAGGCAGCAGTTGAGGAGGGTATAGTAGTTGGTGGTGGCTGTACCTTGTTGAGACTTGCTGCAAAGGTTGATGCCATTAAAGATGCACTTGAGAATGATGAGCAGAAGGTAATATGTCAATTGTTTTCTAGCTTTTGTGAATATATGTCCTGTTCATGGCCTACTTGTACCAATTCCTACACGCCCAAAAAGCTACAAAATACTCAGAAGCTTTGTACAGTGGCTGCTTCTCAGATCCAAGCTCTTGCTTCCCTCCCACTCTTCTTTGAACTGGTAGTGGTACTATTTATGCTTTTGTAGTTTTCTAGTATTCTAACATTGATCATGTTTAAATTTGGGCAGGTTGGGGCTGACATTGTTAAAAGGGCTTTGGGCTATCCTCTCAAGTTAATTGCCAAAAATGCAGGTGTCAATGGAAGCGTAGTTATTGAGAAGGTATGTGATTGTGTCTATCAATTTTCAGTCATTAGGTTGTTTGTGAAACTATGAGCCTGATGTCCTTTCTCATTCAAGCCAATGTAGTTGAATTCTGATGTTCTGGCATTGTTTCAGGTGTTGTCAAGTGACAATCCAAAGTTTGGCTACAATGCTGCAACGGGTAATTATGAGGATTTGATGGCTGCTGGAATAATTGATCCAACAAAGGTATGTTGCTTCACTGTGTGTTAGTAACATGAACTTGACATTAGCTGGGTAGGTCAAGTTTCTAAGAGTACAAAAATGCAGAAATAAAATAGACATAAAGTACAGAGTAGATTGTGAAGGTTGAGGATATGGTCTCTAGATTTAATACTCTCTGAAAAGCTGTCAGTTTGCAAATGTGAAGTCGAGGGTCTTGGGGGAATTTCAATTTTGCAGCTGATCTTATGAATTACTGATGAGTAGTAACCTATGTTTAAGTTTCTGCTATTTTGCCTTGGTTAGTGGTTTAAATACTTGCTAGGTCTCATAAATGAAGAGGGAATATGGGAATCTTCAACCTTGGGTTCTACTGGGTGCATGTTCAATCTGCAAGATTCTTGCTAATGCTTGTGTTCTCTGAATCCAGGTTGTTAGATGCTGTCTGGAGCATGCAGCTTCAGTAGCAAGGACCTTCCTCACATCAGATGCCGTGGTTGTGGACATTAAGGAGCCTGAACCAGTTGCTGCTGGAAACCCAATGGACAATTCAGGTTTGTTTCCTTGCTTTCTGTCATGCTGTACAATGCCGAAATGTCATAGACTGATTAACCTGATGATGATTTCTCTTTCTCCAGGTTACGGGTATTGAGTTAGTCACTGATCCAATGGATAAGTTGTGGATAAAAAATTTATCTTCGGAATGACATCCTGGAATCACAATCAGTGACATACACCACTGTAATTCTATTGTGAGGTGAGGGAAATGGTTGCATCCATCCAATTTTGTCCATCAATAGGAAGAGGTTGCTGAAACTCTTTGATTGCAAGGGTTTGTCTTTACCCATTTCTCCCTAATTGTTTTGATTATGAGTCATACACTAGTTAGGGCAGATGAAATTCATGCGAGGCTAGTTTCTGGTTTTTCCCGGTTTGTATTGTCTTTTGGCAGAAACAGTTAAAAGGAGTATGATGGATATTTTTGGTAGTAAATGCAGATTGAGCTTCTCTACGGGCGCCTCATCTTCTATTTTTGGTAGCCATTAATGTTTATGCCCAAAAGAAATACGAATTTACTACTGCGAACACCTGTATTTCTAGTTTTATTGAGGGGATGACCAATATATTTGAAATTATGGATTGGTAATTTTGGAAAGATGAAAGCTGAAAGCGTAATATCATCTTTGTAACAAAAAAAAAAACACTGCGAATCCGATGCAAAGGCTTTTGTAGAGGGTGGTGGTGGTTGTTGGAAGAGCGGGTCTCTTAAGCCATCAATTAAAATTATTGGGGTCAGACTTAGAAAAAACTGCCACCACCCCTAAAAATCAGTGAGGGTTGCAATTGTTGGGTTTGGGCGTTTTGTATTATGTGAGTCCATGTAATTATGTTTTTGGTTGTATTTGTAAGTGAAACAGGATTTGAGTAAATTATTAATATTGGGGCAAAACTGTAATTATATTGCGATTAGAGTTATAGGTTTTATTATAAATAGTCTTTGTGGGATAATTTATAGGAATCAATCCTTATAGGAATTGGGGGAAGGAACTCATTCTGAGATAAAGATTGGAGGCAAGCAAATGGTAGTATTTTGTGGGTGTAAGAGTGGTGTGTGGTTTTCTGAAAATAGTGAAATTTTTTTTTTCTCTGGTGAACGTAGGCATGATTTTGTCGAACCACGTTAAAATTTACCTAAGAGGCGAGGTTCGGTGGATGGTCATCACACAGGTTCGGTGGATAGTCATCGGAGCTGTGCGATGATCTAGAAAGGAGATGATAGGTGTCAAGAAAACGGAGAAGGTTTAGAAAGGGAGAGGATATGTGTCAAGAAAACGGAGAAGGTTTAGAAAGGAAATGATAGGTGCCAAGGGCCAAGAGAACGGAGAGGAGAAGGTTTTAACGGATTGATCGAATGTACGTTTTCTATCTTTTTTTTCTTTGTAGTTTGATTGGATTAGATCTCTTAAGAAAATAAAAAAGAAAAGAGGGCGGTCCCGACTTTGAATCGTAGGCGGGTGGAGGTATTAAGTTTTTTTTATTATTGTTATATAACAACAATGCAATGGTTGCATTGTTTTTGAAAAAAGAAAAAGGTTGAAAAGTGACTGAAATGTGGGAGAAGAACCGTAAAGGGAGAAAGAAAAAGGAAAAAGAAAAAAAAAAAAAGAGATTCAGTGGAAAAAAAAATGGAAAAAAGAAAAAGGAGTTTTTTTGTATTATCGGATCGTATCGTACAGATTGTTTCCACATGATTTTACGTGAAGGATTTTTGTACGAAGTTAAATAATCCTAAGGTTTTTGGGCGTTCCGAACTCAGTGGAAATGACGGATCGAGGAGATTTTGCTCCGTTGGTATTGATTTTGTGAGTTTGTATGGAGGTTCTTTCAATTGATTGATGAGTACGAAAGCCACGGTAAATTGTAACGGCTTGCAGGTAGTGTTGAAACAGGTGGAGCTCCAGTTGACACTTTAGCAAGGGATACAGGTAGACAGAATTTGTTGTTTAGGTGCAAAACAATGGCAAATCTGAAAAGAAGCGAGTGACTTTCGCTTTGGATTTGGTGAATGACAATGATCTCTCGGAGCCACGTCACGTCGTATCGGGCGTCGTATAGCGGTGATGAGCTATAGGAGACACCCCAGTGGTGGTGTGTGCCATGCTGATTTAGTGATGGCGGTAACAAAAACATTCTTGGAAGGGATGTGGGTCATGCGTGTATAGCAGCGTACGGGACACCCCAGGTGGGGGTGTGCGCCATGTTGGTTTAGTTTTGGCTGTAACAGGGATGTGGGCCATACGGTAAAGTGTGGTGGATACACAAAGACGGGTGATTGCAGAGAGATATCATCAACGATTTTCTTCAAGGTGGTTTGCAGATTACATCGGAATTAAAGTTTTAGGTTTCCTTATAAATAGTCTCTGTAAGATAACCTATAGGAATGAATTAAAGTTTTAGATTTCCTTATAAATAGTCTCTGTGGGATAACCTATAGGAATGAATTAAAGTTTTAGGTTTCCTTATAAATAGTCTCTGTGGATAACCTATAGGAATAAATTCCTATATGGGATTAGGGGCAAGCAAAGGGTAGTAACTTGTGGGTGTGAGAGTGGTGTGTGGTTTCTTAAAAATAATAAAACTTCTTTTCTATCTGGTGGACATAGGCAGAATTTTGCTGAACCATGTTAAAATTTCCCTTGTGTAATTTGCTTGTGTTCTTCTCTGTTCGTGGTTGTGCATCCGTTATCCCTAACAAACAATGTGAGAGTTGTATTATTCATGTTTGTGGTTGTGTAACTTGTGTAACCTAAGTATCTATTGGATCTCTGATTTTCCCAACGCCTAGTGGTGGAAGAATTCTAACTTTCTGAATTTGTACTATTTAGAGCAATTGAGTATCCATTCCTCGAGTTTGTAAGCTATTATTATATCTATATCTTTTATACTTTAAATATGTGAAGCACACCCCTATTCTTAGAACAATGGGATCTAGTGTCCATTTATTTTCAAATTTTTCGAAGTGTCTTTTTCAATGTTCAAATCCTTTCGATGGAGAAAAGCATAAGGAGGAAGAATGGGAGGGGAAGATTGTGCATCTTTTTGAAGGTTATCGTCAGGTAATAAGGATAAATAAATAAATAAATAAATAAATAAATAAATAAATAAATAAATAATATATATATAAATATATATATATATATATATATATATATATATATATATATATATATATATATATATATATATATATATATATTTTTTTTTTTTCTATTCTATAATAATAAGATAAATGGGAGATGTTTGTAATATATTAATAATTTACAAATTCAAAGGTGTATATGAAATTTTTATTTTATTTTTATTTTATTATTTTTTTAAAGGATTGTGTCACTTCCATGGTACTTAATGTCGGCGATATATCGCCATGTCGGACATGGGCGACACGACATTGGCCATCGAAACGAAAGTTACAACTTGTCGCCGGAAAATCGCAGGAAATCGATGCTTTTTCGTCGAACCTTTCGAAATGTCGACGAAATCAACTATTATGTCGCCGGCGGCATGAGTACAACCGCTGCTGGTGTGTTCTACCGCCGGAAGAGAGGAAGAAAATAGCTGATACAAGCCGCAACTCTTCCAAATTTTCGACGGACTGAATACTCCGGTCTTCTCTCCGTTCACCGGTAACAAAATTGATCGAAAACCCTCTCTGCTCTTTCTCTCTCCAACTCTTCTCCACGACTTCACCACCGCTGCAAGCCTGCAACTCTTCTCCCGCATGACCTGAGTCACCTGACTACCTACCTCTCTCTGCGATCTCTCTCTGCGATCCCTCTCTGCGATCTCTCTCTGCGATCTCTCTCTGCGATCCCTCTCTGCGATCTCTCTCTGCGATCCCTCTCTGCGATCTCTCTCTGCGATCCCTCTCTGCGATCCCTCTCTGCGATCCCTCTCTGCGATCCCTCTCTGCAATCTCTCTCTGCGATCTCTCCCTCTCCAACTCTTCTCCTCCACCGCTGCAAGCCTGAGCAGAACTGAACGGAATTGAAGCGGCATTCATGCATGCAACGACTTCATCTTCTATCAAGCAAAGAAGATCTTTTTCTCCCGAGGCCGTCGGAGTTCGTTCCAAAGCCCGGCGCTTGCCTAGATCACTGGCTCGATGTCATCACAACCCTTCTGTTGATCGATCAGAAGAGGAAAGTTGTTCGATCGCAGATGTAGATTCATTTGTTCCCAGAATTGGGCAGTGGAACCTTGTCTATTCTCCTTACCCGCGTAAAGTGAAGGCTGCAACCTCAGTCTGCGATCTCTCCCCCTCTCTCTCAGTGCAATTTCTTCTCTCCCTTAGTCTGATCTCTCTCTCCCGATCTGCGACGGTGCACTGTGCACAACCGTCTAAACTGAAGTTACTCTCACCCGCTAAATGTCGTCGACAAGTTCGCCGACTTTTCGGAGTTTCGGTGGTGTCGCCGGCCACCGACACGGTGATACCAACCGATACGTCGGACCTTGGTCACTTCAGATCTCTTATTTCGTCTTCCCTGTATGTTGGATGTGTATGTTTCTAGTTTACCAAAAAAAAAAATGCGCATTCTCTTCCCCACCCCACGCCAGCCTGGACAATACAGAGAAGCGAGCAAACACAAAAAAAGAAAGCGTCTCATGGCAAAAAATTTTTCCTACACAGGATGATCTTGTAAGAGTTGAGTGTCCTTATCTGCTTTTGATGGCATATGTAAACCAAATTAAACGCTATTTAGCCTGTTGGTAAGTTTTTTTTTTTTTTTTTTGGGGGTCAAAGCTCAACTGAGGTTAGGAGCTTGAATCTTCCAGTGGTCAGAAATCAAACTCCCTACCCTTTGCAAAGAAAAGCTGACAGTTTCCCCTAAAAAAAAAAAAAAAAAATAAATTTTAAACTGGATTGAAGTCTAAAATAATTGAATCGACCATAATGCTTTGAGAATCAATGGATAAAGTGGCTTTGGTTTACGTGATAACTTGGACTGGGACCACATGTGCTTTCTCCGGGTCTAGATCTTCTTTGCTCAACTGCTCATCTTCTCATTTTGCCACCTTCATACATGGGTTGTTAGTGTACCACAGGTGAGCTTGTGTCAGTCCAACTATGACGGTGAGAGGATGGGACGATAGTCCGCTGAGAGGATCTAAATCACTATTTCTCTCAGTTGATCAATGAGATTTGGACCTTACCTAGTTGGATGATGATGACTACTCCTCTTTTTACTTGGTAAAGGTGACAAATCCCTCGTTCTATTAACTTTTGGATTTGAATCCTTTGTAGCTAGAATGACATCATCGACTCATCAGCCTCTTAAGGAGAGTCAATCATTGTGAATATTGACTGATCTAATGGTGGAGCATGTCTCCTCAAAACAAGACAGTGATAAACATGCTCCACCACTAGATCCGTCGATATTCATGTGGTGGACTTTTCTCAAGGGGCTGTTGGAAGGGTTATGCCAATCTGGCTGCAGAGGATGTGGATCCTTAACTTTCTCAGGTGATGGTAATTTGTTGTTAAATATAAATGTTGAACTCCAATGAGATTGTGCTTATAAGAAGAGAGGTTGTGCATAACTCAAGAGAGATAATCAAGAGCAACAAGGAGTTAACGTGGTGGTTCGGTATTTCATCTAGTCCCTGGAGGTAAACCCCTATTTTCATGCTTTTTTTCGGGAAAATTTCATTCTCTTTAAATAGAGAATTACAAAGAGACGGATATGAGTTGGTACAATTACTTATAACATGATTATAGGCAATATTTCCTTTATTTTCTTGATCACCGTCAGTTCTTTTTCCTTGACTGGGTCCTTGGTAACTTATTGGCGTGATCTCTCCAATTCCTTGATTTTCTTGATCACAATCGAATCATTTTCCTTGACTCGATCCTTGCTTACTCATTGGCATGATCTCTTCAACACACACCCTCCAAGTTGGGGTGAAAATATCTTATGGGCTCAAGTTGGACAACATGCTACAAAACTTTTCTTTTGGTAAAGCCTTTGTGGATATGTCAGCAAGTTGATCTTCATTGCAAACATACGGAGTCTCATTGATTTTGTTTTGAACTTTTTCATGAACAACGTGACAATCTACCTCTACGTGTTTCGTTTGTCGTGGAATACGAGATTGGAAGCAATGTGTCGTAGCTTGACTATCACAAAATAATTTCATAAGTATTTGAGAAACTTCACAGCCCACTTCTTGTAACAATTTTTTTACCCAAACAAGCTCACTAGCAGTAGAAGCCATTGCCCTATACTTTGCTTTAACACTCGAGTGTGTTTGCTTTTCCTAGTTACAATATTTCCTCCCACAAAAAGTACAAAAACCTGTGGTGGATATTCTATCCTGCAAACGTCACAACCCAAATTTTGTGTGTCCATTTTTCTTCATCTTGATGCCTCTTCTTGGAGAAGATTTTAGATATTGCAATGTTCCATCCACTAAATCCATTTGGCCTTCCGTCAGCACATGCATGTAATGACTTACAAAGCTCACAACATATGTAATATCAGGCCTTGTAATCGTTAAATAAATTAATTTCCGAACAAGCCTCTAATAGAGTCCATAATCTTCCATTGGGGTTGTATCTTGAAGAAATTTTCTACCATAATCCATGGGGGTATTCGTCGGTTTAGCTCCAAGCTTTTCAGTCTCCTTTAATAAATCCAGAGTCGTGTTTTCATGGTGGAATAAACAACCCTTTGCTTGAGCTAGCTACTTCTACTCCAAGAAAATATCTTAACCTCCCAAGGTCTTTGACGTCAAATTTCTCTCTTAAGTAATCTTAAGAGAAACAATTTCAGCTTCATTATCACCAATTATGACGATATCATCAACATAAACTAAGATGACCATAATACGTTGAGTATTTTTCTTGATATACATTGAAGAATTTGATTCTCCCTTCTTGAAGCAAAAGTTAACTAGTGCAAAGCTCAATTTTCCATACCACTCACTTGATGAGTGCTTAAGACCATATAAGGCAACATACAACTCTAAGTTGATTTTATAGGATGCCCAAGTTGTAATTCTATAAATATTTCTTCTTCGAGGTCACCATGCAGAAACATGTTTTCAACGTCCACTATGATTAATGACTAGCTGTTGTTGACGGCAAATTGATAGTAAAAACTCTAACTTTATTCATTTTTACCACATGAGCAACGGTTTCCTTATAGTTCGTGCCATAGTATTGGGTATATCCTTTGGCGACAAGCTTAGCCTTATATCTTTCAACTGATCCATTACTGCTAAATTTTATTTTATATACCCAATGACATCCAATGACATCTTTCCTTCAGGTAGCTTAACTATATCCCAGGTATTATTTTTATTAAAGGCACTAATCTTATCCCTCATAGCCTTTAACCCACACCTTTGAATGACTAGCTTCAGAAAAGCTAGCTGCCTCTGTATGAGTACTAATGGCAAAGAAAAAAAAATTGTGCTCTAAGAGAAATATTATTCATAACACACACAAGCTTGTATAGGATGCATTGTACTATGATAAGTAACACAATCTTGAAGGTGAGTTGAGGGATAAGTTGCACGAATTGACTTCAGCGGAGGGAATAGTAGCTGTGTCTTTAGTCATTGATCCTAGTACTGCCTCTTCTAGTTCTATTGGAATGGGTTCAACCGATTGGGTATGGCCATCATTATTGTGCTGCTCAACAGCAGGTTGCTCATTATCAACGTTTCTTCCTTCAAGCAATTCTGGATCCCTAAGATCTCGAAGAGGAGTAGGGGGAAATCAATATTCAGATCACTTAAATCATATTCTTTGGTCTTCCCCTAATTTTAATTATTGTCAGGAAAACAGGTATGGGAATCATCAAATTGAACATCATGAGACACAAAATTTCTTTGATGTAAGCTTAAGGCATTTACATCCCTTCTTTGTTGGCGAATATTCTTGCAATTTTTAGCCTTAGGGTCCAACTTTCCACCATTCTGAGACTGTACATAACAACACCCCCAAAACTCACAAATGAGAAACGTTCATTGGTCTTCTTAGGAGAATTTCCATTAGAGATTCAGTTTTTTTAGAACTTTGTCAAACCCCAATCAACCGGTTTCAGATTTACTCGAATACCCATGATGATCCAATAAACCAAAAGATCTTGGTTTATGCCAATCCATATTCACACACACACACGATAGCATAATCAAAAAAGCAAGGATAAAAAGGTATTAGATATTACGTTGTTGCAAATATCCAAAGTTAAAGAGTCAGAGTCAAATGTCAGTCAACAGAAGTCTAAAAGAGTTATAAAATGAAAGGTTTAGAGTGTATTTAATCTAATTGTTCAATTTCCCAAATTAGAGTTATGCAATCCTAGTCAAATTCCATCATGTCTTTAAAAATGATTATATGGCAATCAAAAGGGTTGAACACTGTAAGAGCAATTCATGCATGGACACGAGTCACCATGGGCCTCCACATCCTCATCCTCATCCGTTGGGATGTCATATGGCTTTAACGGCGCCACATACTCTAGAATGATGAAGTCCTCGTAATCTATTAAAGAATCCAAAAAAAAATGTTTTCTTGAGGAATGAGTTCCGTCGAACTCAGTGAGATCAATAAAATTAAATATCACATATTTAACACAAGTGCCAAACATGAGATGTAAAGATAAACGAAATGAAGTAGTGCATATATGCAAGTATGTTCCTATAACTCCAACCAATGCTAGTCTCTATGGTAAACATGCATTAAGTTGTAACACCAGCCTCCTTTGAAAAGTCTCTCCATTCTGAACCCTCATGGACTAGTTACCCTTGTTGGGAACTTGGGATAAGGCCGATCGACCTCCCACTTGGGTGTGAACCTGGTTGGGTCACTCTCTTGCTCATTCTGTCACATCCACCTAGCCGGTACCCTACCTGGCATACCCGAGTGTGTGATCCACAACCCCGAAGAACAAGTATCGAGAAAACCAACCTCCCATATACATAATAATATAATCATGAACAAGATGTAATCAATGTAATACTATATAAACAATGAGATCAAGATAAGAAGAAGAGAGACAATATAATCATAGTGCGGAAAGAAATGATACCAATATATAATAATAAAAAATGTAGAGTGTGCGGAAAATCACTCCACAACTACAGCAGAAATGTAGCTCAAACAAAATGGAATATTACAACCGATTTCCAAAAGAAAGGAAAGAAAAGAAGTAATCAAACTAAACTATGGTCTCTTTGGTCTTATAGAGAATGTCTTCATAAACATAAACAAAAGAAACTAAACAGGGCCGCTTTCATTTCAAAGTAGGGCTAATCTTGGTATGCAGCATAATCACTTGAGGGATCTTCAATGTAATCTTCGTAACCGCTAGCACCTTGAGTGAAGTATGCTTCATGGGTTTGAGCCTCGTAGTACTGGCCTTCATATTCTTCAGTACCTACAGGATAATCTAACAAAGATATTTGCACAAAAAGGAGTGAGTTCAAAAGAACTCAGCAAGACAAGTTATTCCACAACAACATAAATAACATGATAGCAAAACATAACATGATACAATGATATGAGATAGACAATGCATGTATGAATCTAACTCTATGTATGCTGGTCTCTATAGGCAGACATGCTTTAAGTCATAGCACCATACTTCTTCGGGTAGGTCAAGTCACTCTCCCTCAACCATCTAGGTATCTTGGGCTCTGCCGGTGGTAGTTGGGTCCTGCATCCCTCGAGACATTCCATGGCTGGGGTTTAGGTCACCGCTCTCTCACATCACCATTGGTCTAAGTATTGGCGCATGTCAAGGTAAAGCCTAGCTAAATACAAATCATCTACTTGGTTAAATCAACTTAGATCCAGATATGTCCATTCCTCACCCCGGGCAATCCTTTCCAGTATCCTTCACACTAGAGTCATCATAGTCTCGGACGACGGACTCATCAACCCTATTGGCTATCCACAAATAATAGACGGGAAGCTCTCATGTCCTCTCACGGTTTGGCTACCGGTCTTGAGTGCCCATGAGCCCAAGTCTACTATTTGCAACCCTACCAATGAATGGCCTCTCACGAGTATCCACAATGTGATTCATGTCCTCTCACGGGTTGGTTGCCGATCTTGAGCGCCCACAAATCTCCATTGCTACCACGGGTTACTCGGTCTCAACACCCTTCCGAATCGGGTCTGATATAACAGGGACATCCTAGCCAAACACTACTAGACAAGCCCTAGATATGACAACCAATAATTCGGGAAAGCGTCAAAGGGCACCAATGGAAATATCCCATACTATCCCACTGATGTCCAAGGACAGAAATGTCAATAGGACATTCTCCAATCCCAAATCATACCTAATCAATCACATTCCCAATTCAGTCATAACATACACAATCGATATTCCATCTTATAGAAAGATACATAATAACATGGTCAACCGCATATGTAAATGACAAGAATAAGTATTCATAATAACAAAAGAATACATGAATATGGTACTATTGTACTTGAAGTACTTACAATAGTAATACAATACTAAGAAAATACAATAATGGTAGTGAATCTAAGAAATTTCCAAAATAGAAACTAAGATTCACGAAATCTATGTAATTATGGAAACAACTGTCCCTACCTTAAATAGATTTGAAGATATTCCGAAAGTCAAAGAAATCAATCCAAAGTTAGCAAATCAACCATAGACAAGCATAGATACAACATTAGGAGAAAAACCTTGAGATTGAAGAACAATAGATCTTGCAAGAGTTCTTCACAACCACCAAGGAGAGGCTTTGAGAGAGGCTTCACATGTTCTCAGAGAGTTCTAGCAAAAAAGGAGGTTAATAACCATGAAGTATACTTAAATAGAACCTTAAAAGACCTAAAAATCAAATATTCTCGGATCTTACAATCAGCTGGCTGATTGGCTGGTCGACTGGCCAGTCGACCAGGCAATCAACCAGGCTAGGAGAGCAAGCCTAGACAAGGATTTGATAGCCTAGATCAACTCAAAATCAAGCAGGCTTCTTCCTACTTCTCAATTGACTAGTCTAGGTCAGAGAATTACCTTCAATTCATGTCCGAGGGTGCATTAGGTCCATCAATTAATCTCTCCTTCTTCAAGGTGTAGTTTCTTATCAAACATTGCCAAAGCTTCCAAGTATAGAGCACAATCATCAATCTCCAAGGGTTCGGAGTCAAACACCATGTCTTCTATAGAGAGGGCCCATAGTTGTCTTCTTCCTTCACTTCGGGTCTTCAGACCTACAAACAACAGGGTTTTCGGGTCAAGGTTAGGGCTGGGCTGGATTTCACACATTCGAACTCCTAAAACACTTCAAAAACACCCAATAAAGTCCTCTAACATTCATTTCCATTAAAAGCTCCTATAGTTGCTTGTGAGATAGACTTGCATGTTTGATCATCATCTTTGAGACCAATCGCGTAATCTTTTTATATTTTTATTCGTTGATTACACCACATTCCTTTCTCTGCTCTGTTCTATGTATTCGTGCAAGCTAAAGAGAGAGCTTTGTGCCATCAGAATTGCTTCTAGATTTCATGAAATAAGGCAGAATTTAGAACAACACTTTCCTTTCATAGAAAATCAAAATTTAGGAGATGATGACTAAGCCGAAATTCTATTTTGAAGAGCAAGCCAGAGAAAAGAAGCAAATTTGTTAACAAAGAGCATACTAGCATCTTTAAGATGACATATCAAATACAAATGTGGAGAACAACACAAATTACCACTCAATTGGGGGGGGGGGGGGTTGGGAGACATGATGAATCATCAAACAACCAGTTTCTAACTACTCCAACAACAACCACCATCAATGCCATCTACCACCATAAATGCATTAACAAATTTAATGGAAAAGGAAGAATGAGGGTTCTCTTACCTCCACACACCTTCACATGAGCTTTGGCACGCCCATGTCAACAATTCCGCCAACTCCAATGCTCTCCAACTTCCTTAAGCTTTCAACCTCCACAAATGTAAAATAATTCATTTATGAGGCAAAAGAACAATAAAATAGGGTTTAAATAATAAAATCCTGAAATTGCCCTTTCCTGGGTGGGGGTGGTCAGTCAACCGGATCAATTGCCTCCTAGAGACCGCCCCTATAACTTTGTCATCTGAAAGGTCAAGTGTGAAATCCCTCACAAGCCTAACCCAAAAATCTATATTGTAGGCCCGAAGACCCGAAGTCAAGGAAGAAGACAACTATGGGCCATATCATTTGAACCCATTGAGTTTGACCTAGAACCAATGGATGTTGATGATGAAGATCCTATTTTGGAAACCTTGACTGACTTTGGAAGAAGATGCAACTTGAATGATGATGGACTTTGAAGATGGACTATGAGTGCAGTGTTAACACTAGAGGAAGGTCCTATAGAACCAGGTAAGACTCTTTCATAAGTTGGAAAATGACCCAAGAGGAGCTTGTGGCTTTCGGAGACCAAAAACCAATTTTTGACCAAAAGGGTACTGGTTGTTCAATTGCCTCGGTCGCCCCAAGGGCGACCAAAGCTTCCCTAAGACAGATTTGGTTTTTTGGAAATTAGGTTTCCAAAGCCCTATATATTCAAATTTCGATCTAATTTGAGCCACTTTGCCTCTAAGCTTGTGGAGAACATGAGAAAAACCCTAGAGCTCTCTTTCCAAGGCTAAGGAAGATTCTCAAGCATCCGTGAGAGTTTCCTCCATTAAATCTTCTTCTTCAAGGTTAGTAATCGCTCTCATTCTCTCTAGATCTATTCTCTCTTCTGTTTCTACCCATTATTGTAATTGTGAGAAGGGTCTTATGTTAATGTAATGACCCATTCTTCTATCCTCACAGTCTTAGAGTGAATCTCCATTCACTCTATCCTTTCTGTGGACAACATAATAAGATTTTGGTAAAAGCCTAGTGTGATCTTCATGATCATATACTTGTTTGAGTTATTTGATTTCTAATCCATGCTAGATCTATTCCTAGGTTATTTTCTGATCATGATCTAATATTTTCTTATTCCTAGAGTGAATGGGAATTCACTCTAGTCTATCCGTGAAATCTATGGATTAAACCTATTATGTGATTTGTTAGATCTTCATTCCGATGACCATGTTTGATGCTTAGATCTTGATAGATAGTCTCTTTATACTATTTCATAATTTTTCCAATTAATTTTGGAGTGTTTGGAACACAAACGATGAGTTTCCGATCAAAGTTGTGTTTTTTTGTCCGTCTTGAGAATGCTTGGTCGACTGCCTTGGTTGCCCCAAGCAATGATGCCAAGTGACCAAGGGGTCCTGTGATAGCAAGGTTGCTCAGGTTGATCCCTCAGTTCCATTTTTCATATGATCTCCTCTTATAGATAGGACTAACAAACTCCAACAGAGTTCTTTTTATATCACTTCGCCCCTTTCGTTTTGGTTTATTTTTTCTTAATTTTCTTATTTCTAAGCTATAATTTCTTTATTATTTCAATTTTAAATTGAAGTTTCAATAAGAAAGATAATTATTAGAATTAGGTACCAGGTTTCATATCAATTCCGAAATACCTCTTTTTTGTTGCAACACTTCCTAAAAGAAGAAAAAAGGGGGGTTCCACTAGACTAAGGGCAGGAAGACGAGTGGATCCGGTAAATCGTCATCCTCACAAATAAGACCCTCCCATGGGGTATTATCTCAACGAATAAGTGATTGTAGGAGTGAAATCTTGATCTAATTGGAAAAGGGGAAAGCGGCAAGTCCAAGGCAATAAAAAAAGTTTTTTTATTTTCCATGCTAGGATTAAACAAAAGGATTCGCAAATAAAAGTGCTAACGCCACGATCAGTCCATAAATTGTTAAAGCTTCCATAAAAGCCAGACTAAGCAATAAAGTACCTAGTATTTTACCCTCCACCTCTGGTTGTCTCGTGATACCTTCTACAGCTTGACCCACGGCAGTACCTTGACCAACTTCCGGTCCAATAGAAGCAAGCCCTATGGCCAATCCGAAGTAATAACGGAAGCGGCAGAAATTAGTGGGTTCATGGTAAGCTCCTCGCACCAAAATAAAGAAATGGTTAATGATACTATCAACCAATGAATTATGATTAATATTTTATTCCATCACTCAAACTCATTCAGTCGAATTAACTAAGAACACCAAATTGAAGTAATGATATTGATTATTGAATCATGAGAACTACTTCGATGTCTCGTTTTTAGTTGCTATCCATTCCATGAGGTCTTTGTCAATCCATACAACTCTCTTTTTTTGGATTTCTTTGTTCCGAGCTGAACTATTTTAAAATTTTTCGCTCTTTGGATTGGAATAACCATCTATATTTACAGTGTGGTGGAAAATATATAAATAGCTCATATATAACTAGTCAATATCTAATATCACATATACATGTCTTTCTTCCATAATGTAAACCAATCATTCGTGTCTTCTATTCAATCAGATTCTACAATAATTCTTCGAAACATCAACATGAGTTGGCTTATAACCATTACAATATCTAGTTTCAACTTCCTAATCTTACCTTATTATGAATCTTCTTTGTAGACTCTTCTCTTATTTTTCTTTATCATTATCTCCCCAAATGAACGGATTAACTTGAATCATTACATATCCATATTAGGATTTTATTGATCTAATTGCATGCAATTAATTCTAATTTTTGATAATTTTTATCAATTGAATTAAATAATTCAAATGAAATGGAAATAAGAGAATTTAGAGCAAAACGTCTTTTTCTGTTTAAGCACACATCGGAAAGAGATAGGATCCAAATTATTATTCCAATTAAAAAGCGTAATCGTAATATTATCACAATTGTATTGTAATTGACTGAACAAAACAAATAGTGTTGGTAATACTCCAAATATATCAATTCTATTTAATTGACAGGGAAAGATTCCTTACCTGGATTCGCTTTCCCTTTTTGTGAAGTATTCGCAGCTGAAGTAAATCTGGATCCACGTTCTCGTTCCACCACCAAATCTTTACCGGGATGATTCCACAATCACAAGGAAAGGGAAGTTTTTCCACAACCCAAATGCCGTGTGGAAAGGATGGGATAGTGATCTAAAGCAAATTTAGTAAACCTCCAATGGGTTTCTCCTTCCTGCGTTTCTTGGAGAGAGGGAGAGAGAGATTGGAAAACGTCGTTTCTAGAAAACTTATGTAATGTTAAACCCACTCACTTATGCGGTGGTAACCAAAATATATAACCCTATTTTGTAACCGCCCTAATAGTGAGTTTCCAAATTTGCCCTTGGGCATTTAATTTATTAATTATATTAATAAATTCCAACAGCTCCCACTTGCAAAAGGGCAAATGATAATCTTTCAATGTATCCCAGACACACATGTATATCCTAGATACCAGATATGCACATTCAATCTCTCAGCTATGTATCCCAGATACATAGACCTCTTGTGTCCCAGACACACATGTATATCCCAAATATACATATTCAATCTCTCTGCTATGTAACCCAGATACATAGACCTTTTGTGTCCCAGACACACATGTATATCCCAGATATACATATATATTGATCTCTTCACTATGTATCCCAGATACATAGACCACCTGTGTCCCAGACACTAATATCCACAAGTCATACTGGCAAAATGGGTTGTGCGACCGGTGATATACCTGCACACGTGAGCCCCAAACTAGAAACCTTCCCAAGAAGGCCGAATGGCACATCACTCAAAGAAACATATCAAATAAGCATTAGTATAACACAGTGTCCTAGGTTTATTCAAACTCACCAGGCTGAAGGTATCTCGATCCCTCTGAGAGATCACCTTCTTGTCCTTAAAATGTTCACTACTGTAACACATACAGTTGGCGCCAACAAACACTTTTAGGGTGCAGTTGAATCAAACCTTTCCTTTCGCCCCAAACCATCACTACACTTAGGGTTGACTCCTTTCCCGGTAGTGCCCCTTTAGGTCGAATCTATCATGACCATAGGTAACACCCCAAAGTAGCCACATCAACCCTTCGTTTCATGATGTCGTTGAAAGTCACTAAGAACACTAATGGACCATAAGGTCCAGGACTCACACAATGAGAGGAGCAAGGATCCATCCTCTCATTTCCAATGATCGCTAAGCACACATAGTATGATATACGTACTATGGTGGAGCATTTTATATACAATAGAACGTATGTCCATCTCAACACCATACAGGTCATGGTCTAGTCACAACCCTCTTGCGCCTAACCCGAGTTTCTTTATTGTCGTCACCCTGGCGCCACATAAAGTACTTGCACCTGGCTCCTATAGGCAACATGAATAGTGGGAACATTCATGTCGATTCTCTTCACTATAGAGAAACTCATCTTGATTCCAAATCAAGGCGACATCATGATTATGAATTGACCTACACAAAGTCATTCACAATCTGTCTCATCTTTGCTCGCCTCCAAGGCGCCAAAGGCGAATGCTCGTGTGAGTGACCCATTCTCTTGCCTATTGACATATCTTGTTTTATGCTATAAGAACATAATCACACAGAAAGTGAATAAAATAAATGCTGGAATGAACTCATATTACTCAATAATAAGAAAGTCTCAGTACAAAAGTAAGTCACAATCTACACAAGCCCAAGGATTTTACATGAGAAATAAAAACATCCTTGGCTATAGGTTTGGTAAGAGGGTCAGCTACCATCTGACTTAGTAGATATGTGCTTAAGTACAACTTTCTTCCTTGATGTAATGTCTCTAACAAAGTGACATCTCAACTGTATATGTTTGGTCTTCCCATGATACTTGGGGTCCTTGACATAGCTAAGAGCTGTTGTACTATCACAGTAGACAAGGGCATCCTCTTTGGATGTCATCACAATCCCAGTATGTCGAAGGAATCTCCTCAACAAAACAGCCTCTTGAACCATAGCTGAGCATGCCACATACTCTGCTTCCATGGTCGAGAGGGATATACAAGTCTGCTTCTTGCTACACCACGAAATGGCCCTGCCATTCAGCAAGAAAGCATATCCAGATGTTGATTTGCGCTCATCGATGTCTCTAGCCCAATCGGCATCACTATAGCCAATTAACCGCAAATTCGATCCTTGGTAACATAGCATGTAGTTACTCGTTCCTCTGAGATATCTCAATATCCTCTTGATTGCTTTCCAGTGCTCTATGCCTGGGTTTGATTGGTAGCGACTAACCAAACCCACTACGTAACAAATATTCGGCCTAGTACACATCATAGCGTACATAAGGCTACCCACTGCCCTGGAATATGAAACTCTTTCCATCTTAGTTTTCTCCTTTGGAGTCTTAGGACCCATATCAAGGCTCAAATGCAAACCCTTCTCCACTGGAGTATCAATTGGTTTGTAGTTGTGCATCTGGTATCTCGTCAAGATATTTTTAATATAGGTCTCTTGAGATAAACCCAGTAATCTCTTTTGCCTATTTTTGACAATCTTGACACCAAGCACATAGCTTGCTTCACCCATGTCCTTCATATCAAATACAGAGGACAACCATTTCTTAATGGTTTCCAATAGCTCCTTGCTATTGCTAGCCATAAGTATGTCATCTACGTACAATGTCAAAATGACATAATTATTATCAGATCTCTTGGTGTAAACACAGTGGTCTTCCTCAACCATGGAAAAACCATTTTCCATCATAGCTTGGTGGAAGCACACATTCCACTGTCTAAATGCTTGCTTTAAGCCATATATGAACCTCTTAAGCTTGCACACTTTGCGCTTAAGTCCATTAGTTTCAAAGCCTTGAGGTTGATCCATATAGATCTCTTCCTCAAGTTCTCCATTGAGAAAAACAGTTTTTACATCCATCTGATAAAGCTCCAAGTCCAACTGAGCAACAATGGCTAGTATAAGGCGAATTGAGGCAAAACTAACCACAGGGGAAAAAGTTTCCTCATAAACAACGCCCTCTCGTTGGGTGTAGCCCTTAGCCACTAAACGAGCCTTGTATCTCTCAATAGATCCATCCGCCTTTCTCTTGATCTTGAGAACCCACTTGATCCCAATTGCCTTTCGGCCAGGCGGCAAGTCAACCAAGTCCCAGACATGATTAACTTTCATCGACTCCAACTCTTCCTCTATTGCTTTCAACCATTCCTTTGAGCTTGACCCCACAAGAGCTTCTTGCACACTCTTCGGTTCATGCTCATCGACTGAAGTCATCTCATAGTCGATCTCTTTAGGAGTTACCATGTAGGCTTCATCCTCTATGTCGAAACGTCGACGAGGAACTTGCCCGCGCCCACTACGGCGCGAGTGCATGTCAGATTGCTCACCCTCAGAGGTAGCTATCACATCTGCACTCCCACTTCCACTAGGATCTTCTGGATGAACCCCAGGTTCATTATCCAGAATCTGAATCCCTAGAGTGAAAGGACCACTATCTTGTATTTCAAAGAATTCCGATGATTCTTTGTTAACTCCTGCAAGAGATGGAAAATCATTCTCCAAGAATGTTGCATCCCTAGACTCAAGTTCCGTTCTCCTCTCACTCTCATCTAGTCCAATGAAGACATGGCCCTTTGAGGGTTCAGAATATCTCACAAAGATACACTTTCTTCCTCTTGGTCCAAGCTTTCCATATTGGTGAGAAGTAGAGTGAACATATGCTGCACATTCCCATGCGCGCAAGTAACTCAAATATGGCTTCCTTTCGGTCCACAACTCATATGGTGTGGAAGGAACCGATTTGGTTGGAACTCTGTTGAGGATATAGGCCGCAGTCAGCAAAGCATCTCCCCAATAAGAGATGGGTAGATTTTCTTGCGCCATTATGGATCTCACCACGTCTAGCAAGGTTCTATTCCTCCTCTCAGCAACCCCATTTTGCTGTGGAGTCCCTGGAATAGTAAGTTGTCTAGATATCCCCTTTTCATCACATAACCCTTTGAACATATCGGAGAGATACTCTCTACCTCTATCCGTTCTAAGAGTTTTAATCCTTTTATCTAACTGATTCTCAACTAAGCTCATGAATTTCTTAAAACATTCCAAAGCTTCTGACTTATGAGAAATTAGATAAATGTGACCATACCGTGTATAGTCATCTATGAATGTGATGATATAAGACTGTCCTTTTCTAGTATGCACATTCATGGGTCCACACACATCTGAATGGATAAGTTCTAAAGGAAGAGAGGCTCTCAAAGCCTTTTTAAATGGTTTTCTAGTTGCTTTTCCTGCTAGACATGACTCACAGGTTGGCAAATCAGATAGTGAACCTTGGCCTAAGAGACCTTCTCTTGCCAACCTGTTCATCCTATCTAAGCCAATATGTCCTAGTCTAGCATGCCACAAATTAGAATCAATACACACAGTATTTTGGCAAACAAAAGCACTACTAGAATTAAATGAATAATCAATTGTATCCAATACAATGAAACCATTATTAAGAAAACCATAACCATAAACTGTATCACCCAGATACAAAACCAAAGAATTGTTTTCAAATACAACTCTAAAACCATGTCTTAAAAGATAAATAACAGAAACAAGATTTCGCTGAATGTCTAGAGCATACAGCACATCATGGAGAAACAACGTTTGGCCCCCTCGCAAAACTAATTTGCATGTGCCTATGTCATGAACCTCCACGCTTGAGCTGTTCCCCATCGTTATTCTTCTGCTTCCTCTTGGAATACGACGGTATTCCACGAAGCTCGAGCGTTCCCTTGTTATGTGTTTTGTTGCATCTGAATCAACAATCCACAAAGGATTTAGTTCAGCAAGCATAGTAGAACTTGTTACATAACAAGATGAGGTATAACACACAGTACATACCTCTTGCTCAGTGCAATCACGAGCAAAATGACCAGGCTTTCGGCACTTGAAGCAAATCAAAGATGATTTCTTCTTGCCAGCACTAGTCGCCCTTGACGCTTGGGGCCACTCTTGTTTTTGTTCCCACCCTAGTTACTTTGCTTGGACCGTTGAGGTTGAGCTTTCTCTCTCTTGTGCTTGAAGCCTGCACCCTTACTAGTGCTAGCTTTAGCAGCAAATACATCAGTTTGAGGGACATCGGCCAACATCCGATCCTCATCAAGCTCAAGGTGCTTGGCAGCTTGAACAAAAGTCTTGACCTCATCAGCATGAGTCAAGAAGATCTTCATATGCTCCCAAGTCTTTGGCAATGACCTGATGAATGCGGAGACTTGCTCCTCATCAGTCTTCTGGCGCCCACATGCGCTCAACTCACTAGTCATGTTAGACATGATGGTTATATGTTGCCTCATGGTGTGACCCTGGCGCATCTTATAACCGTCAAAGGTGAGTCCGAGCTGGCGGCCTCTTGTGGTGGAAGTCCCTCCGTACTGGAACTTCACAACCTCCCACAAAGACTTTGCAGTCCTATGCTTCTCATAACGAAGCATCAGATCATCCCTCATGGAGCTCAGGATTGTAATCCTGGCTACCCGATTTTTCCTCTTCCAAGCATTGTATGTATCAAGGTCCCTGCGATGCTATGCAGTGGTACCTTCCTCAGGTGGGTTCATGGTCTAGTTTATGGTCTCCAGCATATCCTGCTCTTCCAGGAGATATTGCACCTTTCGGTGCCAGAGGTCATAATTCCTCTCATTCAGATTATCTCCTTTAGTGAGGTTAGCAACTATGCTCTTTGTAGCAGCCATGTATTCTAGAGATATTACATACAAGAATGAGTTCAATAAATCTAGCATAAAACACAACTCATGCAACAATAAATCACACTAGCATAGTCAACCTATGGGATAAGCACTTAAACCAAAAGAGATGCTAACAAACATTCAATCAAATTCTCATGCAAACCCACATAGACTTATACACTAGTTTCATTCTGTGCAAGAAACATGATTGATAGACCCATAAATAAAAAACAGTTTTATTAAAATGAAACATGCAATCATGTTAATGCTATGAGGTGGTTCACATAGAACTCTTCTACCTCATTAGCTCCCACTAGGCCCTCAATGCTCAAACATCACATAGATTGTGAGCCATTGATGTCCAGTAAATAGAAACACATTCAAAACTGGACAAAAAAACAACGTTTTTAGTGATTTTTTCATGAACGAATTTTTTTCTCCAAAAAACGGTAAAACACCTTTTTTTTTTCACCTACAAAAAAATCATCCAAAAACACAAAAACAATCCAACAATAAATTTTAAACAAAATTAATTATCATGGACAATCAATTCATGCAAAAATTTACAAGGGAAATTCTCAAGGATCCTCCCATTCGGATCCGAACCCAAAATATAAGGGTTTCCAAAAACCCTATCAATTCTCCCATGGGTTTCGTATGAAATCCTGGATTATTAATTCATGCAAAAAATCATAAGGGAAATTTACAAAGATCCTCCCATTGGATCCATACAATGAAATTAAACAATGGGGAGGAACAAAGAACCGTGGGAACCAATGGCTATGATACCAATGTTGGTAATACTCCAAATAAATCAATTCTATTTAATTGATGGAGAAAGATTCCTTACCTGGATTCCCTTTCCTTTTTGTGAAGTATTCGCAGCGGAAGAAAATCTGGATCCATGTTCTCGTTCCACCACCAAATCTCTACCCGGATGATTCCACAATCACAAGGAAAGGAAGTTTTTCCACAACCCAAATGTCGTGTGGAAATGATGAGATAGTGATCTAAAGCAAAGGAAGTAAACCTCCAATGGGTTTCTCCTTCCTGTGTTTCTTGGAGAGAGGGAGAGAGAGATTGGGAAATGCCATTTCTGGAAAACTTACGTAATGTTAAACCCACTCACTTATGCGGTGGTTACCAAAATATATAACCCTATTTTGTAACCGCCCTAATAGTGAGTTTCTAAATTTGCCCTTGGGCATTTAATTTATTAATTATATTAATAAATTCCAACAAATAGAATATTTATTGGAAATTGGAAGAGGTATGTCATAAATGGGCCAAAGGGAAATCTTAGGAAAAAGATCTTTTAGATCATTTTTCTTTTTTACAATTCCCTGATCCTATCTTAATATCATATCGTAATTTTTTTGTCACTACTTCTAGATCGTATATACTGTATTTGTATATTATCAAAATACATTATCTTGATCTTGAACCATGCGTGTTGGTATAAGTTAAAAGTAAAAAAAAAAAAAACTATTTTGAAAACGAGTCAATGATGACCTTCCATAGATTCGCCTATATAAGCCGTGGCTAAAGTTGCAAAAATAAGGGCTTGAATACCACTTGTATATAGTCCAAGGAGCATAACAGGTATAGGAACCACCGAAGGTACTAAAGAAACAAGAACAACAACTACTAACTCATCTGCCAATATATTCCCGAAAAGTCGAAAACTAAAGTGATAAAGGTTTTGGGAAATCTTCTAGGATGTTAATTGGTTAAAGGATTGGGGTTGGTTGAATGTATTTACCGAAATAACCCAATCCTTTTTTGGTAAGACCTGTGTAGAAATATGCCACTGATGTGAGTAAAGCTAAAGCAACTATAGTATTTATATCATTTGTAGGTGCGGCTAACTCCCCATGAGGTAATTGTATGATTTTCCAAGGCAAAAGACCCTGGCTAGTTCGAAACAAAAATAAATAGGAAACTAGTTCCAATAAAGTGAACCCAAGGACCATATTCTTCTCCAATTTGAGTTTTGCTCAAGTCTTGAATGAATTCAAGGACATATTCAAATAAATTCTGACCGTCGGACGGAATGGTTTTTGGATTCCGAACAGCTATAACGGCTGAACATAATAAGATAGCAATTACGACCCAAGAAGTAATAAGTACCTGGGCATGAACTTGGAAACTCCTGTCAGGCTATCTTGCTTCTTCATCCTCATTCGAAGATGCAAGGAAAGTTTGGAAACATTATTAATGACATTCATAAAAAATTCATATCAAATGGACAATGTCCGTTTCACCCACATTAGACGGGAAAGAAACCAAGTAGCCAATTGGTGTTTAAGGATGTTCTGTGAATAAATGGAATTTCTGAAAATCCTACAAAAGCCTCTTCTGAAATTATAGGAACTTCTTCAAGCTGATATGTTGGTTGCGTCAAATTAGTTTTTTCGTTGTTTTATTTTATGTTAGGTCCTCCATTCTTTCTACCAAAAAAAAATTAAAAATTGGGTAAATATCAGTTACCTTCCCTCTTAGCTGGATAAATAGCATTTACACCCATTCTTAGTTGGATAATATCACTTACCTCCCATTTTACCTTGCAAATATATCAAATACATCTCCTTTGTTAATTTTCTTAGTTAAATTTAACTTTTACCGTTAAATAATTTTCTAAAACCCCAAACTACCCTTAGCTATTTTTTTAAAATCCTAAATTACCGTAATCACCCTAGCAGTTAAAATATTAAATTACCCTCAATTAAAATAATTGTTAAAAACCAAAACACCATAATTAAAACCCAAATTATATTTAATTATTAAAAGCCCAACATACTTTTTTTAAAAACAAATAATCAAACAATTAAAAAAGCCCAAAATAGTGGTACGTCCCTTTTTTTTTTTTTTTAATTGCATTTTTAATTTTACTTGATAGTAGTATATGTTATTTTAATTGTTTGATAAAATTAAAAAAAAAGGGTATGTTGGGCTTTTAATAATTAAAGATAATTTGGATTTTAACTATGGTGTTTTGGTTTTTAATAATTATTTTAATTAAGGGTAATTTAGTATTTTAACTGTTAGGGTGACTACGGTAATTTAGGGTTTAAAATAAAAAATATTTTAGCCAAGGGTAGTTTGGGGTTTTAGAAAAATATTTAACGGTAAAAGTTAAATTTAATCGAAAAAGTTAACATAGGGAGGTTTTTGATATCAAGGTTTAAAGTATCGAGATCGAGTATTGTATCGGTCAGGTGATTTTAAAAGTATTTTAGAGTAATTCAATAGAGAGATGTATTGAGATGTATTGTATCGGTTGAGTCAAATATGGATACGTATCGATTAGTATCGTATGGTATCGTGAGATACATTAAACCTTGTTTGATATATTTGCTAGGTAAGAGGGGAGGTAAGTGATATTATCCAACTAAGAGGGGGTGTAAGTACTATTTGTCCAACTAAAAGGGGAAGTAAGTGATACATACCCTTAAAAATTTTACAAATGTACATTTTTAAAAGTTTAAAGTGAAAAGAAATTTTTCGATAAATTAAACACCAAAAACTAAAAATAAAAAAAGTACTTAAATTTGGAGAATTAGGTTAAAAGCTAATGAAATTAGAAAATTAATTTTGGAACCAAATTTCAAAAGAAATGAATTAAAAATCAGATAAAATTAATGAAGGAAAAGTAATTCAAAAAACTAAAAATAAATTAGACCTATGTGGAAGCGTTGGTCTTTTGCCAACTGAGCCACCCCTTGGAGTTAAAAGAGGCTTGAAAACTAATGTCATGGGAGCTCTTTTTTTTTTGCCAACCCCGGTTTCCAAGGCTTTGCCCTGACTAATCCGGTGTTTGACCCGAGTTGCACACCTGGCTGTGGTAGGTGAGTCTCCCAGTGGGAATTTAATGTAGTTTCATTTACTGCCATTTGGGTATCTCTTGTGCGACCTTCAAATGGTGACTTGTGACATTTTTGTGGTTCAACAATTGTGATCTTCCAAACCTTTATAATCACAATCATTAGATTTTCTATAACATCATGTGTTGCTTGGCAACAAACAAAGGTTGATTTCAAAGGCGAATCACGAGATCGAAAGAGTGTGTAAGACGAAAGCAAATGAAGATTTGTTTTAGTAATTTCTCCAAAGGCGCTTTTTATATATAGGGAAATTGGGGTTGGGATAATTACATATGCCGCCGGTAAGGATTGAACCCACAATCTCTCCACTGAGAGGTAATTTCTCCACCTTTTGTCGAAGCTGCAAGCACCCAACCATTCTCCATATGACAGCGTGTGTTTGACAAAATGACTAAAAGAAGCCGTGTTTAGCACCATTCTCTTGGATTTTTTTTTCTCTTTTCCGAATAGAAAGACAGCAAATTACAGTTAGCTAGTCTCAATTAATTGACATAATGTGATGGGGCATCTGAAACTTGAAATTGCTACCACAGCAGCTACCTTCATAGGGTATATTTATATTGAGTAAATCTATGTTGATGTGTTGACTCTATAAACAATCAAGAAGACATGGTTGTTCAACGATGCCTTTCGAAGAGCTCTTAATTTGTCACAAATCAATGAAACAACACAATTATATTATAATTACTGAATCCTTTGATAAAGAATACTAAACGATCATGGGTTGAACCATAGAGGTGGATCGACTAGACCGTATTGATATCAATCAAGGCCTATACTCATACTTCGCTGATCTTAGATCGAGAATCAATATCAGATCAAAGGTGATGTTATCGGAAAAACTTTTTTTTTTTTTTTTTTTTGGTATGTGAGGTTCATTCGGGCTAACTTGCGCACACCTCAATTACATCATTTGTTGATGTTAAGAGAGAGAAAGTATAACTACAAGGTATTTTGTGTAATAATAGAGTTCGTCTATTCCACATAATTAGTCATTAAAAAAAAAGCAAGGTATGCAGAAAATAATTATTAATTTCATGTAAAGCTGAAGGGGTTGGCTATAGTTTTGAATAATGCTCTCTAATTCATGTCGCGTGTTGGCTATGTCTACATAATTAAATCCGAACGTATTAAATTGGGTGAATTATGATCTAAACCCATGTGTGTTCTTCATAATCTATTATTCCCCATAAATAATCTTAATTATCATCGTTGACGGCCAAGTTTGACCCGGCTCAGTTCAGTGTTTAGACATATAAAATTAAGGAATTCAAAATTTTTAATTTTTATTTTGAAACAGGTTTTGTGCAATCTCTCACAACCCTAACTCGGGAATCTATGTTATAGATCCAAAAATCCGGAGTGCTGGAAGAAGGTAATTGTGGGTCATCCGAATTGAACCCTTTGGATTTGACTTAGAACCAATAGAAGTAGATGAAGATTATGCTAAGATAGAAACCTTGGTGGATTTTGAAAGAAGAGCTAATCTGAATGATGATAGATTTAGTAGATGGACCAAGAGTACTGTAATGACACAAGTGGAAGGTCCCATAAAATCAGGTAAGACCCTTCTATAACTTGGAAAATGACCCAAGAGAAAGTTAGAGTTTTTGAAGTATCAAAAATGCATTTTTACCAAAAAAATGATAGTTGGTAGCCTGCCTTGGTCGACCCAAGCGACCAACTAGTCCTGCCAGAGAATTGTCACTTTTGGGAAACTAGGTTTCCAAAGCCCTATTTAAGTTTTTTTTTTTTTTTTTTTTCATTCTAAATTGTGTTATTATGTCATAAGGCCGTCAGTGAACGTCAGAGACACTCTACAGAACCCTTTCCAAGGTGAAGGAAGGATATCAAGCATCCGTGAAGTTTTCCATTCGACGATTCTTCTTCTACAAGGTTAGTAATCACTCTCGTCTCTCTAGTTCTACTTGCTCTATTGTTTCTACCTACTATAGAGACTTTGAAAAAGATCTAAATCTACTGGAATGATCTATCCTTCCATTCTTTAGTTCTAGAGTGAATCTCCATTCACTTTAGCTCTTCTGTGAACTTCACGGTGTAATTTCGGTAAAGACCTAGCATGAATCTATATGATTGTTACTCTAGTCTATCAGTGAATCTACTACGGTTTGATTTCGAATGAAACATAATATAAGACTCGTCAGGTTTTCATTCCTTTGACCATGATTAATGCCTAAATCATACTAGATAGTGTCCTATTATTTTAGAGTTTTCTAATTAGTTTCAAAATGATTTGGAACCCAAACAATGAGTTTCCAACCAATTCTAGGTTTTACTGTCCATACATAGTAGCCTTGGTTGATAGGCTTGGTAGCCTCAGGCGACCAAAGGGTATAGTGACAGCAAAATGCCTTGATTTGCCTTATTTTCATCTTCAAACCTTTAGGGTTTGTTCTTGTTGGCATTTATTAATATGCCCAAGGGAAAAAGTGAAAGTTCACTTATTAGGTGGTTTCAAAATATAGGGTGTATTTTGGAAACCGCCGCATTACTTTATGCACAATTTGCATACGACAATTCAATTTTTGGAAACGGCTCTAGCACTCTCTCTCTCTCTCTCTCTCTCTCTCTCTCTCTCTCTCTCTCTCTCTCTCTCTCTCTCTCCAAGAAACGCATGAATAGAAGGAAAGCTCTGTGAAAGATTTTCCTCTCCTTGGTTTTTATCTCGTTTTTCATCCATCCACAACAACATTTGGGTTGTGGAGTTTCTTTCCTTTCCTTGAGATTGTGGAGGATTTGCCGGTGACAATTTCGTGGAGGAACGAGGACGTGGATTCAAGTTTTCTTCCGTAGCAAATCTATCTAATTTGGGATAAGCGACTCCAAGCGAGGATCTATCTCCCATCTATTTATATAATAGAAAGATAACCGACATTGGCATCAAAGCCAGGTTCCACGGTTCTTTGTTCCTCTCGAGTTCATTTGTTTGTTTTCTTGGATTTGATCCAATGGGAGGATCAAGGGTTTAATACAAACCCAATGATTAAATTTTTTTATAAGGATTCAAATGGGAGGATCCTTGTGATTTCCCTTTTATAAAAACATGCATGAATTGATAATCCATAAGAATAAGTTTTCTTTTATGTTTTTTGGATTTTTTCTGAATTTTTCGTGATCTTTTTTTGGAAGAAAAAAAACGGATCTTCTCCGTCCATACGGAGACCGATTCATACAAGATGTACAGAATGTTGTGGACTAGATGGACATCCGTCTAATCACAGTGGACCAAACGGAAATATCCTTTGGTTAGATGGACATTCGTCTAGTCACAGAGAACCAGAAGGAATTTTCGTCTGGTGAGACGAAAGTCTGTCTGGGCAGACGGACTCCTAGACAACAATCTGTCTCAGAATTCGTCTCAGACGAATTGTCAGACGGCCATCCGTCTCAGAATCTCCTCTAATTTAGAAGCACTAGTAGCCCAACACTTTGAGTGATGTATGAGTATTAAGAGCCTAATGGGGCTAAGTGGAAGCTACTGGGGTAGAAGCGTTCTGTGTGAACTACCTCATAGCATGAGCCTGATTCAGTGTTTTACTTTTGTAAGTAGTAAAACAATTTTGATTTGGGTTATTTAATCATACTTCTAATGCAAAATGAAACTGGTATATAAGTTAGATGTGGATTTGCATGAGGATTTGATTGTATGTTTCTTAGCATTTCTTTTGGTTCAAATGCTTATCTATAAGTTGACCATGCTAGTGTGAATTTGTTGCTACACTGGGATACCCGAATGTATGATCCACAGCCCCATGGTCAAGTTTAGGGCCATTATATACCCACATTACACAATAATAAAATCAAGAGCAAAGAACAATTACTGTATAATTATAGTAAGAAACAATCAAAGAAAGATCTGATAATAAATCTCCGAGTAAAATCAGAGTGCGGAATAAAATGATACCAATAAAAAAAATAACTATAGAGTATAGCGAAAATAAACTCTATAGATCAATTTCGGAAGGTAGATCGAATCTCTAATGTATTACAACTAAAAGAGTTAAAGAGATTTATAAACTAAACATAATGAGTATCTATGTCCATCAAACAGTCTCTAGACTCAAATGTCTTCGACTCTAGCACGAGACACTCTAGCTCCAATATCAGGCTAATCCTGGTTTGCACCGTTGTCACACGGATATACTTCATTGTGTTGTTTGTAATCACCAGTATCGTGAAAGCCATACAAGTCACACGTCGTGGCCTCGTAGTATGGGATCTCATAGTCATCAGTACCTGTAACACAATCTAAAGAAAACATGTCCCCCGAAGGGTGAGCTCAAAAGAACTCCACAAACAGTTCAAACACAATTAACAATTATAACAGTCACAATCTCAAGAACAGGAACAAGGCATGAATGCAAATGATATGAAACAGTATGCAAGTATTCTTCTAATTCTATTGGCACTTGGCAAACGCGTATTAAGATAAATCACCATACTCCTTTGGGTAGTCTCAATCACTCTTCCCTTAACCATCTCGGTATCCTGGGTTCTCAGCGATAATTGGGTTAGAGCATCCTTCTTGGACATTCCATGGCTGGGGTTTAGGTCACCACTCTCTCACTCCACCATTGGTATGAGTATTGGCGCGTGTCAGATTATACCTAGCCCAATGCATAGTCCTCTATTGAGTCACATCTACTCAAAGTCGAATACTTCCCTTCTGTGCATTAGACAGTCCATTCCGATATGATAGCCTCCCTTCCGTGCCTAGGCAATCCGTTCTGATACCTCCCTCCCTAGAATCACCGTCCCCCTCTCGGATACGTAAACTCTTAACCCTATTGGTCATCCATATATAATAAACAGGAAGATCTTGAGTCCCCTCATGCCTCTCGCATTCTTCGGTGCCCATGAGCCCAAGCTTATTATGTGCAACCCAACTAGGGGTGTCAATTTTCAACCCGAACCGTTGAAACCGGACCGAACCGGTCCGTTATAGCCCGAACCGGCCCGAACCGAACCTTAATGGGCTGTGTTTGGGCTGAAGACCCTCAGCCCGAACGGTTTCAGGCTGGGCCGGGCCAGCCCGTGTGCGGCCCGCTAGCCCGAACCCCGGCCCGTTAACCCGTTTGAATAAATAAAAAAAAATAAAAAAAACCCTTATTCCTTACGGTTATCACGCATTAACTCATTGTTCAACTTCAACCCACCCCACGTTTCATATTCTTGAGAATTTAAATTTTAAATTTCAAAATTTTCATTATTTTAATTTTTAAATTTTACCAAAAACGGTAGCAAACCCTATTTGGCTATTTCTTTTAATTTTAGAAACACTTCAACCCACCCCACGTTTCATATTCTTGAGAATTTAAATTTTAAATTTCAAAATTTTCATTATTTTAATTTTTAAATTTTACCAAAACGGTAGCAAACCCTATTTGGCTATTTCATTTAATTTTAGAAACCTACCGCCTTAGTTTTCTACCAAAAACAAAAAAGAACCTAATGCCTTAATTCCTTAATCGGTTAATCCTTACCGTTTCTGCATTTCTGGTTTCACTTTTAGTTGCAGAATTTCTTTCACTGTTTCGTAAAGGATTTTCACTTTTACAATTTTACTTTCTCTGTTCAGTTACTTTCACATTTTACCACTCTCTAGCAAATCTATTTCTTATCACAAGTAATTTTAAGTTGAGCCTTCATATAAATCTAATTTCATTGGGTGAAGATTGTAAGGTTGACCTACACATGATAGAAGAATCTAAATTTTTTATTTTTTTGGGGTTGGGGGTGTTTGGATCAAGGCATCAAGCTAATGCCATCACTAGATTTACTTGGAGTCTTCTTCCTCTCTCTATCGTAGTTTTTTGTGTGAAGAGTTGAGGAAAAATAAAAATAAGTTTCAATATTGATTTTTAATTTAGTCCAAACCGTTAGCCCAAACCGAATCCAAACCGTTAGCCCAAACCACTAACCAACCCGAACCCAAACCGCACCAAACCGAAACCGCACCGAAACCGTTATCTTTTAAATGGGCTGTGTTTGGGCTGGGGGGTTTTCAGCCTGAAACCGTTAAGCCCAACCCGAAACCGCTCCAAACCGCACCGTTGACACCCCTAAACCCAACCAATGAATGGCCCCCACAATGTGATTTGTGTTCTCTCACAAGTTAGTTTCCGGTCTTGAGTGCCCCCATTGCTGCCACGGGTCACTCGGCCTCAATACCCCTTCCGATAGGGTCAGAAATGACAAGCTTCCTAGCCAAACACTTCTATACCAAACCTAGGTATGTCAACCAGTAGTTAGGGAAAGTGCTAAGGGGAACCATAGGAAAGCATCCCATACCACCTCTACTGGTGTCCAATGACAGAAACGCCAAAAGGGCATTCCCCATTCCACAACCACAACTTAGGCAAACACATCACATCATAATTCCATAATTATTATATCAAAGTCCATTCACATTTAATACAATATGTAAATCCCATCATGAATAGCATACTATAATTACATAAAGTAAAACTCTGATTTTTTTTAAGGGTTTTTGTTCTATTTAAAGGGGAACTCCGTGTTTTTCACTCATAATCAATTCTAAACCTCTAGAGAACGTGGGAAGAACCCTAGGACCTCCTCTCAAAAGCCAAGGAAGATCCCCAACCATCCGTTCCAAGTTTCTCCATCGATTCTTCTTCTAAAAGGTTAGTAATCGATTTGTTTCTTCTTTGATCTATTCTCTCTTCTATTTTTCTGATTTCTTGACCATGAGAAAGGTATCGCACTACTATAATGGCCTCATCTCTGATTCTATTAGCCCTAGAGTGAATCCCCCAATTCACTCTATGTTCTTGAAGTTCTTGAAATTGATCTTACTTGAGATCTTGATTACTCCCTCATTATTTTTCTACCTATCTTGGTGATTGTGGTAAAGGTCTCACACCAGTGTTACAACCTTTCCTTATATCCCCATGATTATTGGGAGGCTCTCGTTTCCCCTTTTTACCTTGAGAATCCAAAGTGGTTGATTTTGGGATGAAACCCTTGGGTAACCCTCATGAGAGGGTATCCAAATTGGGAACCCTAATTCTCTTTTAATTCGTTGGATCCTCCCCAATACCTTTCTTGATTATAAATTACTCTTTTTCTTGACCTAGGGTGAATCTTTATTCTCCCTAATCTTTCCATGAGACCCATGAACTATATGCGATGAAACGCTAATCCTATGGTCAAACTAGGATTCTACTTTTTGACCATGTTTTGATGATTAGACCTTCATAAACAGTCTTAGTATGCTTTTGGAAAACTCCCCTTCGAATTTCAGAGCAATCAGACTTCAAACGAAGAAGTTATGACCAAATTAGGGTTTTCTGCCCATTGGTCTACTAGTTGGTCTACTGACCCAATCGACCAACCAAGCTGCCAACAGTGAAAGCAGCTTGTTTCTTCATCCGATTTGATCCGTTTGACTTCTAATCTTCTAGGGCTTATTCCTAATGATTGTTATATGCTTGCTTAGGGTTTATTTCTAGTCTTGGACCTCTCCTCATTATTTTCCGAAATTCTTCAAAGATTGTTTAAGGTAAGGACGGTTGATCCCTAATAACCTAATATACATGTTCACTTGTAATTAATTAGATTACTTGATCATACTACTATTTTAGTAGCTTTCTCATAATTATATTGCTGTTGTAGTTTCTCAATTACAATATACTTGTTTATGTCATTCAATTATTATTTCAATCTTGTATGAATGATTACTTACTTATGTTTTGTATTATCAGTTGTGCTTGTGAATGACTGATTTGGGAATGTAATTTCTTAGTTGTGATTGAGGAATGGGGAAAGCCCTTTTGGCGTTTCTGTCTTTGGACACCAGTGGAGGTGGTATGGGACATTTTCCTATGGTGCCCCTTAACGCTTTCCCTGATTACTGGTTGACATACCTGGGGCACGTCTAGAAGTGTTTGGCTAGGATGTCCCTGTTATATCAGACCCGATCGGAAGGGAATTGAGAACAAGCAACCTGTGGCAGCAATGGGGATTTGTGGGCACTCAAGATCGGTAACCAGCCCATGAGAGGACATGGATCACATTGTGGGGGCCATTCAATTGGTAGGGTTGCAGTGGTGGAACGTGGGCTCATGGGCGCTCAAGATCGGTATTCAACCCGTGAGAGGACATGCGAACTACATGTTGACTATTTGTGGATGACCAAAAGGGTTGATGAGTCCGTAGTCCGAGTTGGTTGTAGCCATAGGATACGCTGACTCTAGGGGGAAGGATACCGAAAAGGATCCCGAGAGGGGATGAATGAAAGTATCTGGATCTAAGTTGATATAACTAAGTAGAAGACTTGCATTTGGTTAGGCTTAACCTTGACATGCGCCATTACTCAGACCAAACGGAGGTGTGAGAGAGTGATGACCTAAACCCCAGCCAAGGAATGTATGAGAGGGATGCAGGATCCATTGCCAACCGGAGAACCCAAGATACCGAGATGGTTAAAGGAGAGTGATTTTTGACCCTACCCAGAGGAGTATGGTGCTATGACTTAAAGCATGTCTGCCAATAGAGACTAGCATACTTAGAGTTAGAAGCATATATGCATTGTCTGTTTCATAACATATTGCATTTGGTATGATTTGCTATCATGTGTTATTATGTTATTATGGAATGAACTGCCTTGCTAAGTTCTTTTGAACTCGCTCCTTTTTGCAACATCTTTGTTAGACTTATCTGCAAGAACTGATGATTATGATGGTCAATACTATGAAGACCAAGCTAATGATTCTTACGGTACCCAAGCTACTGGCTACGGTGACTACAATGGTGATGACTACCGGTACGAGGCTAGAGCTTATCAGGATTAGTCCAACTCTAGCACTTGTATGCCAGTGATGGGACATCGTCTCTTCCTCTTTTTGATCTTTATAGATTTGTTGAGACCAGTAGTTTGTTTTCCCTTTCATTTTGGGAACCAGTTGTAATTTTTCTTTTTTATCTACTTTTCCATTGCTACTGTAGAGTATATTTTCCGCTACACTCTATATTTGATTTATTCTATTGGTATATTTTTTCCACTCTGATTGTATTCTTGAACCTTATGTTGATCTATATAATTAACTTTGATTTAAATCTTGTTCTCGATTATATTATTGTAAATGTGGGAGGATGATTTCCTCGAATACTGGATCTTTGGGGCTGTGGATCACACACTCGGGTATGCCAGATAGGGTACCGACTGGGTGGATGTGACATGGCTACTTTGGGGTGTTACCTATGGTCATGATTGGTTCAACCTAAAGGGGCATTACCGGGAAAGGAGTCAATCCCAAGTGTAGTGATGGTATGGGGTGAAAGGAAAGGTTTGATTCAACTGCACCTTAAGAGTGTTTGTCACATCCCGCCCACTGGTACCCTATCTGGAATACCCGGAGGAGTAATGCACAGCCCTGAAGATAAAGTTTAGGAACAATCATATTAACTTAGCACAATAATATAATCAAAAGCAAGAACAAATCATTGTTTTCAAGCAATTTAATAATAAGAGTCAAGGAAGGATCTCAGAAGGATCACAAAAGAACATCAGAGTGCAGAAAATGATACCAATAGAATAAATAGTCAAAATGTGGAATGAGGCGGAAACCCACTCCACAACAACAACGGAAGGTAGATCAAATAAAAGTAAATGTTACAACCAGTTCTCAAAAGAAAGGAAAGAAAAGGGGTAAACATCTAAGCTAATGTATCTTCGGTCTTATAAAGTATATCCTCATAAACATAAACAATAGAAACAAGACATGGCCGCTTCCACTCCAGGGTGGGACTAATCCTAGTACGTAGCGTAATCACTCGAGGGATCTTCAATGTAATCTTCCTAACAGCTAGCACCTTGATAGTAGTATGTCTCATCAACAAGCATCTTGTAGTATGGGCCATCATGTTCTTCCGTTCCTATAGGATAATTTAACAAAGATATTTGCACAAAAAGGAGCGAGTTCAAAAAAACTCAGCAAGGCAAGTTATTCCACAATAACATAAATAACATGATGCAAAACATAGCATGATGCAATGTGATATGAAACAGACAATGCATGTATGAATCTAACTCTATGTATGTTGGTCTCTATGGCAGAAATGCTTTAAGTCATAGCACCATACTTCTTTGGGAAAAGTCTCAAATCACTCATCATCGATTGGTAATGGGTCCTGCATCCCTCTCGGATAAATCCATGGCTGGGGTTTAGGTCACCGCTCCCTCACATCACCATTTGATCTAAGTATTGGCGCATGTCAAGGGAAAGCCTAGCCAAATGCAAGTCATTTACTTAGTCATATCAACTCAGATCCAGATACGTCCATTCCTCCCCTCTCAGGATCCTTTCTGGTATCCTTCAGACTAGAGTCAACGTATCCTATGGCTACAACCAACTCGGACTATGGACTCATCAACCCTATTGGTCATCTACAAATAATAGACGAGAAGATCTCATGTCCTCTCATGGATATAACTCTCAGGTCTCGAGTGCCCACGAGCCCAAGTCTACTATTTGCATCCCTACCAATAAATGGCCGCTCATGAGTATCCACAATGTGATCTATGACCTCTCACAGATATAACACACCGGTCTCAAGTGCCCACAAATCCACATTGCTACCACGGGTTGTTCGGTCTCAATACCCTTTCGAATTGGGTCTGATACAACAACAACATCCTAGCCAAACACCACTAGACAATCCCTAGGTATGACATCCAATAATCTAGGAAAGCATCAAAGGGCACCATCGGAAATATCCCATACTATTCCCACTGATGTCCAAGGACAGAAATGTCAAAAGGACATTCCTGGATCCCAAATCATACCTAATCAATCACAATCCCAATCCCAATTCAGACATAGCATACACAATCGATATTTCATCATATATAAGATACAATTAACATGATCAATCGCATATGTAATGACAATAATAAATATTCATAATAACAAAGAATACATAAACATGTAACTACTGTACTTGAAGTACTTGCAGCAGTAATACAACATTAAGAAATACAATAATGAAAGTGAATCTAAAGAGTTCCCAAAATAGAAACAAGATTCACGCAATCTATGTAATTATGGTAACAACCGTCCCTACCTTAAATCGACTCGAATATAGTCCAGAGATCAAATAGAATGGTCCCAAAGTTAGCACTTATACCCTAGACAAGTATAGATACAATATTAGAAGAAAAATCTAGAAGATCGGATGTCGAACGGATCAAAACAGACGAATACATCAATGCTGTCCTCAGCTAGCTGAGTGGGTTGGCTGACTGACCCAGTTGACCAGGCAGTCTACCAAATGAACAGTAACGGGGCTGAAATTGAGTAATTGATTCGAAACCTAGCTTTCGGGACTTGGATCACTATCTAATGAAGATTTAAAATTAAACAAGGATCAAATCAAGACTTCCCAATTTGAAACCCTAACTTTCTAATTTGATAAAACCATGCTCTTCAAGGGAAACAATCATAAATGCAAAAGGAAATCAGAGATTCAATAAATAGGATAATGAGCAATAGATTAGAGATAGGTACTAACATTTAATCAGATCTATTTGCTAAAGAAAATCAGATTAGGAAAAGAAATCATGTTGTTATGAAGAAAATCATAATAAGAAAGGCTAAGAAATCAAGTATGAGTAACATAGCATTGATAGAATGAAAGGGGGTTTATTCTAAATCAAAGAGATTGTAGTAAAGGTGGTTGCAAGGTTGCAGCACCTTCTTCATAACCTCAGTAGCAAGAACAAGATGAGATAAGAGTGAATTAGAGAGAGAGCAACAGATTTCTTACCTTGAATATGAACTTAGAGAAGAAAATCAAGGAATCTTGCAAGAGCACTTCACCAATACCAAAGAGAGGCCTAAGAGGAGCCTAAGAGGAGTCTTCCCACGTTCTTAGAGAGTTCTAGCAATAGAATAGGCTTATAACCACGAAGTCCACTTAAGTAGAACCTAAAATGACCTAAAAATCAAAGATTCTTGGATTTAATATGCACCTGACTGGGTTGGTTGACTGGCCAGTCGACCAGCATAGGACAGCAACTCAAAACAGGGAATTGGAGGTCAGGATCAACTCAAATTCAAGTGGGCTTCTTCCTACATCTCAATTGACTAGTCTAGGTCAAAAAATTACCTTCAATTCAAGTCCGGGAGTGCATTAGGTCCATCAACTAAGCTCCCCTTCTTCAAGGTGCAGTTTCTTATCAAACACTAACAATGCTTCCAAGTATGGAGCACCATCATCAATCTCCATGGGTTCGGGGTCAAACACCACGTCTTCCACTGAGAGGGCCCACATTTGTCTTCTTTCAATTCGGGTCCTCGGATCACTACTAAGGAAGAGGTTTGGCTTGACTTCCTAGGGTCTTCTAAACATATCCAAACTGAACTTTGGGTCCCACTTCATGGTCAAACACCCACAAGTCTCATCTTTGCTCAAAACAAATAGGGTGTCCAGGCTAGGTTTTGGGCTGGATTTCACAGTGTTTTGGCACCAGCTATATTAGTTACAATAGTGAATATTTTAAGGATAAGAAGGTGATCTCTCAGAGGGATTGAGATACCTTTTGTTTGGTGAGTTTGAATAAACCTAGGACATTGTGGTATACTAATGCTAATTTGATGTGTTACTCTGAGTGATGTTGCCATTCTAGCCTTCTGGGAAGGTTTCTAGTTTGGGGCTCACAAGTGCAAATATATCACCGGTCGCACGACCCATTTTCCAGTATGACTTATGGATATTGGTGTTAGGGACACAAGTGGTCTATGTATCAGTGATACATAGTAGAGGGATCAAAATGTGTATATCTGGGATACACTGTGACAAAGAGATTGACACTTGCCCTTGCGCAAGTGGGAGATGTTGACATTTATTAATATGCCCAAGGGAAAAAGTGGAAGTTCACTTATTGGGTGGTTACAAAATATAGGGATACATATTGGTAAGCGCCACATTACTTTCCACGCAATTTGCATTATGGCAATTCGGCTTTTGGAAACGGCTCTTGCACTCTCTCTCTCTCTCTCTCTCTCTCTCTCTCTCTCTCTGTATAAGAAACATAGGAACAAAAGGAAAACTCTGTGAAAGGTTTTCCTCTCCTTGTTTTTTTATCTCGCTTTTCATCCATCCACAATGGCATTTGAGTTGTGGAGTTTATTCCCTTTCCTTGAGATTGTGGAGGATTTGTCGATGACAATTTTGTGGAGGAACGAGGACGTGGATTCCAGTTTTTTTTCTGCTGCAAATCTTTCTAATTTGGGATAAGCAACTCCAAGTAAGGATCTATCTCCCATCTATTTAAAGAATAGAAGGATAAACGAAAGTTCCTAACATTGAATCATCATATTACTAGGACTTTTTGGGCAAGTTTGAATCTATCTTTTGGTCTACTTTTCAACAGTTTCATGTTAACAATAAGGTGAGGATGTTCACTTACAAATAATATAAGTTATCTTCTTATTTTGTAATAGAACTTGAATGCATGATTTATATTATTTTAGGACTAAATCATGATAGATTTGCCTCTGTAATTTCAAAATGCTATTAGTAATGATGTTATGCATCTTTGTTGAATATGTGGATATTGGAATGTGAATGAGTTATGATATGATGTTATGTCTGGAATCATAATGTAATGCGATTGCTTAGGTTGTAATTGTGGAATGGGGAATGCCAATTGGGTGTTTCTGTCATAGGACATCAGTGGAGGTGGTATGGGACGCATTCCTATGATACCCCTTGGCACTTTCCATGATTAATGGATGTCATACCTAGGATTGTCTAGAAGTGTTTGGTTAGAAACCCTGTCATATCTCACCCTATCGGCGTGGGTATTGAGGCTTAGTGACCCGTACCAGCAATGGGGATTGTGAGCGTAAAATCCCACCTAATCCTAACCTTGCTGATGTGCCAAATGCATACCTACCATATACATTGTTCGATTTATTCTCTGTCGTACGAGTTGCCTAGTTTCAATTGGTAGAAGTTTACCTCGAAGCTAATATTTTCTCCCATCTATTTCTTCTTGTGCCTTCTATTCCCTTTGATAGGAGGGTGATCTTAAGTCATTCCCATGACTGATCCTTCTATCCCTGCTGTTCTAGAGTGGATCTCCATACACTCTATAACCCTGTGTTTTTCCCCACATGATGATTTCGAAGAGAAATCAAGTGTGATCTTCATGATTTGTTATTCCTTCTAATTGTTTCAAGACTTCAAGCTTCTCATCTCCTGTTCCTCAATCAAAGGTTAGTAATCTCTCTTCTGTTGTATTGATCTACTCTTACTATGTTTTATCCTTTGTGATTGAGATTTAGAAGAAGATGCTGCATCCTTGCAACCATCTCTTCTACAATCTCCTGTCATTCTTAAGGTTTTATGATCTTCATATTGATCTTTGCCATGATCCTTGTGAAGTCTTCATAAAGCATGATCATACTCTAGATTTGATTTCAAAGCATGTTAGATTTATTCCTTGTTTTCTTACAAAAGATTTATTGTTAATTGTTTTCCGAAGATTATGGGAGAATAAAAGTCAAGATAAAAGCAATGTCCTCCATCTCTTTAGAAGCCTAGTACTCTCCCAATTTCGAGGACGAAATTATTTTAAGGGGGAAGAATGTAAAATCCAGCCCAAACCTAACCAGGACACCCTATTTGTTTTGGGGTAAAGAAAGACTTGTTTAATGTTAGACCTAGAAGTTGGACCTTGATCTCAATGTTGCTATCCTTGAAAGCCTTAGGAGGCCATGTCCAGCCTTATCCTAACCTTGACCCGGCCCGAAATCTGTTATGTTTGTAGGTCCAAAGACCCGAAGTGGTGGGAGAAGTCCTTGTGGACCCTTTTGGGTGATAATTTGGTGTCGAAACCCAAGCCCATGGACATTGACGATGATGCCCCTCACTTGAGAGCATTGTCGGTGTTAGTTTTGAATATGCGCACCGAAGAGGGGTGAATTAGTTGAAATACCTAATGAACTCCTATGCTCAATCTGAAAGTATTTATTGAAACTAAACTTCTTGATGGACTTGTAGGAGAAAACCCCACTGCATTTGACCCCATATAGCCCTCCAAATCCCTGTCCGAAGTTGCTAAACTATGTCTAGCAAATCCTGCTTGCGCATCGAAGAAGTTGGTGGACCTAATTAACTCCCATGCTTGATCAAAATGTATTTCTAGAAACTAGACTTCTTGATTGACTTGTAGGAGAAAACCTCACTCAATTTGACCTTGTATAGCCCTCCGAATCCGCATCCAAAGTTGCTGAACTATTCTTGAAAATTCTGTTGAAACTACTTTGGGTCGATACTGTTGGTTGATACCATCAACCCAAGGTATCGACCAACAAGCCTAGATTCGAATAAAAAGGTGCTTTTTGGATATTCCTTCCTCCTTTTAAGTGAAACCTCGAACCTAAAACATTATTTCACTCATTTCGACATCTGAGAACGTGGGAAAGCTCCTCTAAGCCTCCTCCTTGGCTTGGGTGTTGATCTTCTTCAAGAATCCTTTGTCTCTCTTCTCTAATCTCTTCTACAAGGTATGTGATCTCTCACTCTCTCTCTCTAATCCACTTCTACCTCACCTTATTCTTGCTGTTGGGAACATGGCCAAGGTGTTGCAACCTTGCAAACACCTTGCCATGAGTCTTCTTTACCTAATACATTAATGTTTTCCCCAATCTTACTATGATTTACTTACCTCTTGATCATTAACTATGCATTTCCATGATTTTTTGCTCACCAACTTGCTTTATTAACCAAAAATGAAAGGTAGCCTATGATTAGCCTAATTTCTACCTTGCCTATGATTACAATAATGCTCCTAATCTATTCCCTACCTAATTCACTATTTTTTTCCCCCAATTTGCATTAAGTAATAACCAATGCCATGATTTCCAACTCTTGAACTTGATATGCCAATTTGGGGATTTCTAAATTGACCATTGGATTATGTTAATTCTTTGATAATTAGTGTCTCTATATTGTGTTTGAACTGTTCCCCAAGTTTCGTATCGATCCGAGACCCAAAAGACCAATTTTGAGCCAAAACCCAAAAATCCAACTTGCTATCCGAGACTCTTTGGGTCGATACCATCGACCCAATGTATCGACCAACAAGGTTGCTGTCAGAAACTTTTGCCCAGTTTTGATCCATTCGATCTCCGATTCTTTTGATTTCTTCTCTAACCCTTTATGTATGTTTTTTTAGGGCATTAAGACTATAATTGGACCATTCTCTTTTGACTTCGGATCATCTTCTTCACAATTTGAGGTAAGGACGGTTATTGCCATATAACATAGACTGTATGACTTTTACACTATTGTTGGTAACTTAGTAGACTTAACTTATTAGTTGATTTTAGACATCATATGACTATTGTAGTTACCTTATGACGGTAGCACCATGCTTAATTACTTGGTTTATCATGTTTACTTATTCTTGTCATTTATTTACACACTGTATTATGAGATGTTATGACATGTTTTCAATATGATAATGTATTGTTGATATGTAATGGATGGAAATAAGCATGTGATTGCTTAGGTATGACTTGGGATTGGGGAGTGCCCTACTGGTACTTCTGTCCTTGGACATCGAGGAGGGAATAGTATGGTATGTTCTCCGAAGATGCCCATCGACGCTTTCCTGGATCATTGGATGACATACATAGGACTTGTCTAGATGTATGGCTAGGATGTCCCTATCGTATCAGACCCGAATCGGAAGGGCATTGAGACTGAATTGACTTTCATAGTCATCAGTACCTATAGATTAGTCTAACAAAACATTGTACAAAAGGAATGAGTTTCAATGAAACTCAGTAAGGCAATTAATCCATATCAACATATATAGCAGGATTTCAAAGCAAAGTAAAATGCTATATGATATGAAACACATGATGCAATATGATTCTAACTCTATGTATGCTGGTCTCTATTGGCAGACATGCTTTAAGTCATAGCACCGTACTTCTTTAGGAAGGTCTCATCACACAACGCCTTTTGGTAGTGGGTCCGGCATCCCTCGGGACATTCCATGGCTGGGGGTATAGGTCACCACTCTCTCACATCACCATTGGTCTAAGTACCGGCGCATGTCAGGGTCAAAACCTAGCCAAATGCAAGTCTCCTACTCAGTTACATCAAGTCAGATCCAGATACGTCCATTCCTCGCCCCTGGCGATCCTTTCCGGTATCCTTCACACTAGAGTCCTCATAGTCCCTGACTACGTACTCATCAACCCTATAGGTCATCCACATATGGTAAACGGGAAGCTCTCACGTCCTCTCAAGGGTTGGTTACCGGTCTTAAGCGCCCGTGAGCCCAAGTCTAACCATATGCAACCCTACCGATAAATGGTCCCCACAATATGATTCCTGTCCTCTCACGGATTGGTTACCGGTCTTGAGCGCCCATGAATCCCCATTGCTACCACGGGTCGTTCGGTCTCAATACCCCTCCGATTAGGGTCTGACATAACGGGACATCCTAGCCAAACACTACTAGACAGCCCTAAATATGTCATCCAACAGTTTAGGAAGGTGTCCAAAGGGCATCTCCGGAAACATCCCATAATATTCCCGTAGTTGTCCAAGGACAGAAGTGTCAAAAGGACACCTCCCCTTTCCAAACCATACTTAAGCATACACAAGCCATAACATCACATATATGGTAACTTCATATATGGAAAGAAATCAATAATAACATTCAACTTGTATAAAATTGGTAAGTAAATCATACATGAGTCAATTTAATATAAACAAGTAATGCTACTGATATCAAGAGAGTACAACAGTAGTATAACATTGTAAGAATCTAATTAAAGAAATAAACTAACAAGATTCAAATATAGAATCTAAGATATACAATTTATGTTGTTAAGGAAGTAACCATCCTTAACTTATATAACTCGCAAAGGAATCTTAAGAATTCAAGTAAGATCTTGACAAACTTGAGAAGAAGGTCCTAAACAAGTGTATACACCATATTAGGAAAGATCCCTAAAAGGAAAGATATCAAAACATCCAAAACAGACCAAATCTAGAGTTGCTGTACTCATTGGTCGATTGGATTGGTCTACTGTCTCAGTCGACCAACAGAGACAGTGGCCTTCAAAATCAGAGTTTTGAGAATAAAGAACCGAATTTGGTGGTTCAAAAGGATACCAAACAAGGGGTAAACTACAATGGTAGCATCCTAGTATATAGAGGACTTCAAAACACTAATCGAATCAAGTTTTCAAGTTACAAATTAGGAAACAAAAGTTACCATAATTAGATCAATCATAGTTCTTGAATAATTCAAAGTACAAATCATAGACAAGAACAATAGGATGATGGATCATTGATTTTGATAAAGAAATCATGAAAGGCATGCATAGATCTTCAAGAAATAGATCTAAGACTGAAGAACATGGATCTAAATAAGGAAACAAAACTTACCATAGATGTATCAGTCATGATTCTTGAAGAAAGCATGGTATGATAAAGGAGAAACAACTAGAGATTGATAGATCATGGATCATGTAAAGAAAACACAGCGATTGACTACTAATATGATCAATAAAATAGATCTGAGAAGATCAGAATTTAAATCAAAGATGAACGAAGACAAGATCATTGATTTAGATCATGATTCCTTCAAAAGCTTGCAATGACCATGATTAAGATCATTGCTTTAGCCATTAATCCTTAGGAAGATCATGAGAGATAAGTATAGAGATGTTTGCAACAGAGAATGCAGCATCTTCTCTACTGTCTCAACCCAAAAAGGAAAGAAAACAAAGATGAAGAAGAAGAAGAGAGTGTAGACATACCTTTTTGTGTAGGAACACGAGTTTTGACGAAGATCCGTCAAGATAAACACCAAGAACGCAAGGGAGATGACTTGCAGAGGTCTTTGGTTCGTTCCAAAGAGTTTGGAGGCAGAAAATACGAAGTAGACTCGAGATTGGACTTAAATAGAGCAAGCAAGACCTAATTAGCAAAGACAGAACCCATTGGTCGATTGGATTGGTCAACTGGTCCAGTCGACCAATCAGAACAACAAGTCCAAAACAGGGAATTGAGGGCTCAGATCAAATCCAAACATAAAGGGGTTTTGCACACACACCAAATGACTTACCTAATAGGTAGAAATGCCTTCGAACCATGATAGAGAGCACTCCAAGTCCATCAGCTAATCCGATCTTCATCAGGATTCAGTTTCCATAAATAGAACACTGTCATCAACACTCATGGATTCAAAGCCAGTCACCAAGTCTTCCACTGGGACGGTCCATAGCTGACTTCTCGCTTTACTTTGGGTTGTCGGACCTACAAACAACAGGGTTTTCCGGGTTGGGTTTCACACAAAAAGCACCTTTTTATTTGAATCTGGGCTTGTCACATCCACCCAGCCGGTACCCCATTTGGAATACCTGGGAATGTGATCCACAGTCCAATGATCAAGATTCGTAGGTCCATGCATCCCACATACACAATGACATAATCATGAACAAAGATAATCAAAGTAAAAACATTTAATACTAAGTATCATGAATAAGATAAGATTAAATAAATCGGAGTGCGGAAGACAAATAATATCAAGTATGAACATAATCATAAAGGTGAGAGAAGGTATGATAACCACTCTCTCAGAGCAGCGGAAAAGAAGTGTGATAACGTTAATTACATGTCCAAGTATCAAAGATAAATCCAACAAGTTAACTATAAATCCAAGTACTCCAAAAATACACCAGGGGAAATGGGGCACTAAGCTAGGGTTTCCTCTACTCTAATAACGGTCTCCTCAATGGTATGGATGAAGTAAACCCAGCTTTGCCGCTCCCTTGTGGGGCTAACCCTGGTGCGGATAGTAATCCTCCTCGGCACCAACACTCGGATCTTCATAGATGCCACTACCCGAAGGGTAGTATGTGGAATCATAGTCCGTCTCGAAGGGGGTGCCATCGTAGTCTTCGGTACCTGTAGGATAATCTAAAAACATTTGTACAAAAGGAATGAGTTCGAAAAACTCAGCAAGGCAGTTATTCCATAATTATAAATCATACACATACAGAACATACATAATGCAATGTGATATGGAACATATGATGTAGTATGATTCTAACTCTATGATGCTAGTCTCTAGGGTAGACATGCTTTAAGTCATAGCACCATACTTCTTTGGGTGGTCAGTCACTCCCCCTCAATCATACAAGATATCTTGGGTCTGCCAGGGAAGTTCGATAAAGTCATCTTAAAAACCATGGTAAGGGAATAGGTCACCACTCTCTCACATCACCATTTGGTATAAGTACTGGCGCATGTCACAGTAAAGCCTAGCCCAATGCAAGTCATACTCAGTCGGTCAAGTCAGATCCAGATACGTCCATTCCTCGCCCCCGGCGATCCTCTCCGGTATCCTTCACACTAGAGTCAGCGAAATCCCGGATTTTAGACTCATCAACCCTATTGGTCATCCACAAATAGTAAACGGGAAGCTCTCACGTCCTCCCACGGATTGGTTACCGGTCTTGAGCACCCGTGAGCCCAAGTCTAGACATTTGCAACCCTACCAATAAATGGCCCCTTTCGGGTATCCGTAGCATGATTTATGTCCCCTACCGAATTGGTTACCGGCCTAGAGCGCCCATCCAACCATACACTACCACGGGTTGTTCGGTCTCAATGCCCTTCCGATTCGGGTTTGACACGACAAGGATAAACCTAGCCAACCAACTAGACAATCCTATGTATGTCATCCAATAACCCGGGAGAGTGTCGATAGGCACCATCGGAGAACATCCCATACTATTCCCTCCGATGCTTAAGGACAGAAGTGTCAATAGAACACTCCCCAATCCCAAGTCAATACGTAAGCAATCACATATTCAAGTTCATCATCTTTCATGCATCCAATGCATTTTATCATAAAATTTAAATCATGATATTGAAATGAATCATCATAAACATAAGTAAACAAGAATAGTAAGGTAACATGATAAAAGTACGAAGATATCAATACTACTGTTCTAACACATATATAACAGTCTTATAAAGATTTAAAAGAAATCAAAAGGTTCTATTCATAAACAAGGACATAAATCATAAGTTGGTGATCTATATATTTATGGAGATAACCATCCTTACCTTGGGTTGAATTGATGATGAATTGAGAGTACCAAGAAATAGTCCAAAATAATTGTTAAGGCCCTAAACAAACATCATCAATAATAAGTTAGAGAAGAAATTAGGAAGATTGGATATCAAAACTGGCCAAGGTTGCTGTCAGCAACAACTTTGGTCGATGGTTTTGGTCGATGGTATCGACCAAAAGGATCGACCAAAATTTCCTTCGGGACAGAATGATGGATTTTGGGTGTTTTCATTCTAAATTGGTTTTCCGGTGTTCGGATCAATCTGCAACTTGGAAGAACACTTAACAATAGTAGTAGGACACTATAGGTCAAGAAACTTACCCAATCCAATGGTCTAAACAAAAAGCCCCAAATTGAGCTAACAAGTTCAAGTGACAAACATCATGGCATGAGTTGGGATTGATTTCATTGTCATGGAAATGGCATGTAATAGCTAGGGGAACTAATAGAATTTCAATTGGAATCATATAGAAGTGATAAACATGAACATAGCATGCCCTACAACTCAGTTTGGTACAAAATGACATGATGTTAATAGAAAAATAGAGGAATACATATGCTAGGCATGAGGTGGAGGCATAGCATCAATAGATGGCTAAGAAAATCATAGGTTAATCATGTGTAGACACTTGGAGTGGTGGTTGCAAGGTTGCAGCACTATTTCTAATGTCTCACCAGCAAGAAAGGAAACGAAAAGAATAGAAAATGGTAGGATAGAGAGTGGAATGGTGATTTATACCTTAGTGTGGAAGAAGTAGACAAGAATCAATAGTAAACAATGAGTTTTGATGAGGTGCCCTTCCATTAGCCAAGGAGGTGCCTTGGGAAGCTCTCCCCACGATTTCAGGTGAGAAAAAGATTGTACAAGGCTCAAGGCTCGAGGTCATAATAAATAGAATAGGAATATTCCATGGAATCTTTAATTTAGCAGACTGGGAAACTTTGGTCGATGGTTTTGGTCGAGGGCATCGACCAAAAGGATCGACCAAAATGTTTCTTAGCAGAAAAACAGGTTTAGTTCAGCAACTTCAAGTAGGGATTTGAAAGGCTATACAAGGTCAATTTGAGTAAGGTTTTCTTCCACAATTCAATCAAGAAGTCTAGTTTCAGGGAATACCTTCGGATTGTGCACAAGAGGTCATTAGGTACATCAACGAGATTAATCTTCTCCGATGCGCAGACTTTCCTTAAACACTGATAATGCATTTAAGCAAGGGGTATCATCATCAATGTCCATAGGCTCAGTCTCCGAATCATAATCATCAATCAGAATAGTCCGGGTTAGGGTCATGGTTAGAATAGGGCTGGATATTACAGGGCTTGTTGGTCGATACCTTGGGTTGATGGGTATCGACCAATAGTAGTTTCAACAGAATTTTCAGGAATAGTTCAACAACTTCGGATGTGGATTCGGAGGGCTATACAAGGTCAAATTGAGTGAGGTTTTCTCCTACAAGTCAATAAAGAAATCTAGTTTCCAGAAATACCTTTGGATCAAGCATGGGAGTTCATTAGGTATTTCAACTAATTCACCCCTCTTCGGTGCGCAGATTCAAAACTAACACTGACAATGCTCTCAAGTGAGGGGCATCATCGTCAATGTCCATGGGCTCTGACACCAAATCATCAACCAAAAGGGTCCACAAGGACTTCTCCCACCACTTCGGGTCATTGGATCTACAGACAATACAATTTCCGGGCCGGGTCAGGGTAAGGATAAGGCCGGACATGGCCTCCTAAGGCTTTCAAGGATAACAACATTGAAATCAAGGTCCAACTTCAAGGTCTAACATTAAACAAGTCTTTCTTTATCCCAAAACAAATAGGGTATCCTGGGATAGGTTTGGGCTGGATTTCACATTCATAGTATTGACCATCATAGTCAACAGTAGTAGTACCTGCAGGAAAGTCTAACAAAGATGTTGCAAAAAGGAGTGAGTTCAAAAGAACTCAACAAAGCAAGTTTTTCCATAATAACATAAATAACATGATACAAAAACATAGCATGATGCAATATGATATGAAACAGACAATGCATGTATGAATCTAACTCTATGTATGCTAGTCTCTATGGCAGACATGCTTTAAGTCATAGCACCATACTTCTTTGGGTAGGTCTCAATCACTCAACATCGGTTGGTAATGGGTCCTGCATCCCTCTTGGACAATCCATGGCTGGGGTTTCGGTCACCGCTCTCTCACATCACAGTTTGATCTAAGTATTGGCGCATGTCAAGGTAAAGCCTAGCCCAATGCAAGTCGTCTACTTAGTCATATCAACTCAGATCCAGATACTTCCCTATGGCACCAACCGACTCGGTTCAGTATCCTTCACACTAGAGTCAGTGTATCCTATGGCTACAACCAACTCAGAATACGGACTCATCAACCCTATTGGTCATCCACAAATAATATACGTGAAGCTCTCACGTCCTCTCATAGATACAATTCATTGGTCTCAAGTGCCTGTGAGCCCAAGTCTACTATTTGCAACCCTACCAATAAATGGCCTCTCATGAGTATCCACAATGTGATCAATGACCTCTCACGGATATAACACACCGGTCTCGAGCGCCCACAAATCCACATTGCTACCATGGGTCGTTCGGTCTCAATACCCTTCCGAATTGGGTCTAATACAACAAGGACTTCCTAGCCAAACACCGCTAGACAATCCCTAGGTATGACATCCAATAATCTAGGAAAGCATCAAAGGGCACCATCGGAAATATCCCATACTATTCCCACTGATGTCCAAGGACAGAAATATCAAAAGGACATTCCCCAATTCCAAATCATATCTAATCAATCACAATCCCAGTTCATATAGAACATACGCAATTGATATCCCACCATATAGAAAGATACATAATAACATGATCAATTGCATAAGAATGAATATTCATGATAATAAAAGAATACATAAATATGGCATTATTGTACTTGAAGTACTCACAATGGTAATACAATGTAAGAAATATGATAATGAAAATGAATCTAAGAAGTTCTCAAAATATAAACAAGATTCACGCAATTTATGTAATTATGGTAACAATTGTCCTTACCTTAAATGGAATCGAAGATAATCTGGAGATCAAAGGGAATGGTCCCAAAGTTAGCACTTAAACCCTAGGCAAGCATAGATACATTATTAGAAGAAAAATCTAGAAGATCGGAGGTCGAATGGATCAAAACAGGCAAATACATCAATGTTGAATTCAGCTGGTTGACTGGCTGGTTGACTTACCCAGTCGACCAGATGAACAGAGAACGGGCTGAAAACTGAATTTTGATCTGAAACCTAGCTTTCAGGACTCGGATCACTCCAAAATTTGAAAGGAATGTTAGGAACAATAAATGAAGACTATCTAGTAAAGATTAGACATATAACAAGGATCAAATCAAGACTTCCAATTTGAAACCCTAACTTCTAAATTGCTAAAATCATGTTCTTCAATGAAATCAATTGTAAATGCAAAGGGAAACCAAGGATTCAATCAATAGGATAACGAGCAATATATTAGAGATAGGTACTAACATATAATTAGACCTATTTGCTAAAGAAAATCAAATTAGGAAAAGAAACCATGTAGTTATGAAGAAAATCATAATAAGAAAGGCTAAGAAATCAAGTATGAGCAACATAGCATTGATTGGGTTTATTCTAAATCAAAGAGGCTGTAGAAGAAGTGGTTGCAAGGTTGCAGCACCTTCTTCATAACCTCAGTAGCAAGAACAAGATCAAATAAGAGTGAATTAGAGAGAGAGCAACAGATTTCTTACCTTGAATATGAACTTAGAGAAGAAATCAAGGAATCTTGTAAGGGCATTTCACCAACACCAAGGAGAGGCCTAAGAGGAGTCTTCCCACATTCTCAGGAGGTTCTAGCAATGGAATAGGGTTATAACTACGAAGTCCACTTAAGTAGAACCCAAAATGACCTAAAAATCAGATTTTTTTTTGGATTTAATATCCAGCTGGCTGACTGCTTGGCTGACTGGCCAGTTGACTTGCCAGTCGACCAGCATAGGACAACAACTCAAAACAAGGAATTGGAGGTCAAGATCAACTCAAATTCAAGTGGGCTTCTTCCTACATTTCAATTGACTAGTCTAGGTCAGAGAATTAGCTTCAAAACAAGTTTGGGAGTGCATTAGGTTCATCAACTAAACTCCCCTTCTTCAAGGTGCAGTTTCTTATCAAACAATGACAATGCTTCCAAGTATGGAGCACCATCATCAATCTCCATGGGTTCGGGGTCAAACACCATGTCTTCCACTGAGAGGGTTCACAGTTGGCTTCTTTCAATTCGGGTCTTCGGATCAACACTAAGGAAGAGGTTTGGCTTAACTTTTTAGGGTCTTCTAAACATATCCAAACTGAACTTTGGGTCCCACTTCAAGGTCAAACATTAAACAAGTCCTTCTTCACCCAAAACAGATAGGGTGTCTTGGCTAGGTTTGGGCTAGATTTCATAGAGTATCTCTCTTATATATTCAAAGGGTTGTGTGATGAAAAGGGGATATCTAGGCAACTTATTATTCTAGGGACTCCATAGCAAAATGGGGTTGCTGAGAGGAGGAATAGAACCTTACTAGACATGCTGAGATCCATGATGGCACAGGCAAACCTACCCGTCTCTTATTGGGGAGATGCTTTGCTGACTACAGCCTATATCCTCAACCGAGTTCCAACCAAATTGGTTCCTTCCACACCATATGAGTTGTAGACCGGAAGGAAGCTAGATTTGAGTTATTTGCGCGCATGGGGATGTGCAGCATATATTCACTCTACATCTCACCAATATGGGAAGCTTGGAACCAGAGGAAGAAAGTGTATCTTTGTAAGATATTATGAACTCTCAAAGGGACATGTCTTCATTGGTTTAGATGAGAGTGAGAGGAGAACGGAACTTGAGTCTCAGAATGCAACATTCTTAGAGAATGATTTTCCATATCTTTCAGGAGTCGACAAAGAATCACTAGAATTCTTTAAGATATAAGGATCTTTTCACTCTAGGGATTCAAACTCTGGATAATGAACCTGGGGTTCGTCCAGAAGATCCTAGTGGGAGTGGGAGTGCAGATGTGATAGCTACCTCAAAGGGTGAGCAATCTAACATGCACTTGCGCCATAGTGGGTGTTGTCAACGCCCTCCCAGCCGGTACCCTATGTGGCATACCCGAGAGTGTGATCCACAGCCCGAAGATCAGGTATCGAGTGATCAACCTCCCACATAAACAATAACATAATCATGAACAATCATAATAAAAGTGCGGAAGATAAACCATAGATCCAATAAAGAAGAATGAATCATAAATGAATCAGAATAATAGATATAATCAGAGTGTCAAACAGATAAGTAAAGTGAGGCAAATATCCCACTCTACAACCAGCGGAAAAGTAGCTCTAAAAGAATAAACTAGACAAAATCTAATCCCAATAGCAAGTACAATGGGTAACTAAATTGTTCTCCACTTTATAGACAACATCCTTATAAGTGTAAATCTCATAAATGGCACAAGGACGCTTCCACTCAATGGTCGGACTAAGCATAGTACGGAGCATAACCACTCGCGGAATCTTTAGAGTAATTGTGGTAACCGCAATCACCTTCCTGGAGATATGCCTCTTCGCCTTGCGCTTCTTCATAGGGACCGTCATAGTACTCGGTGCACTGCGGGATAGTCTAACAAACATTGTACAATAAAGGAATGAGTTTCAAAGAAACTCGGTAAGGCGATTAAAATCCATAATAACATAAATGGCAGGATTCCAGAACAATCATAAATGCAATATGATATGAGACAAGCAATGAATGAATGAAACTAACTCTATGTATGCTGGTCTCTATTGGCAAACATGCTTTAAGTCATAGCACCGTACTTCTTTAGGAACGTCCACTCACATCCTCAACCATTTAAGATATCTTGGATTCTCTCACGGATCATTTCACCGGTCTTGAGCAGCCGATTGGTAATGGGTCCTTCATCCCTCGGGACAAACCATGGCGGGGGTTAAGTCAACACACTCTCTCACAACCATTTGGTATAAATCTTGGCGCATGTCGGGGGTAAAACCTAGCCAAATGCAAGTCTTCTACTTAGTTACATCAAGTCAGATCCAGATACTTCCATTCCTCGTCCCTAACGATCCTTTCCGGTATCCTTCACACTAGAGTCCTCATAGTCCCTGACTACGGACTCATCAACCCTATTGGTTATCCACATATGGTAAACGGGAAGCTCTCACGTCCTCTCACGGGTTGGTTACCGGTCTTAAGCGCCCGTGAGCCCAAGTCTAACCATATGCAACCCTACCAATAAATGGCCCCCACAATGTGATTCCTGTCCTCTCACGGGTTGGTTACCGGTCTTGAGCGCCCATGAATCCCCATTGCTACCACGGGTCGTTCGGTCTCAATACCCCTCCGATTAGGGTCGACATAACAGGACATCCTAGCCAAACACTACTAGACAATCCTAGATATGTCATCCAACAGTTTAGGAAGGTGTCCAGAGGGCATCTCCGGAAACATCCCATAATATTCCCGTAGTAGTCCAAGGACAGAAGTTTCAAAAGGACACCTCTCCTTTCCAAACCATACTTAAGCATACACATGCATCAATTCATATCATCACATATATGGTAACTTCATATATGGAAAGAAATCAATAATTACAATCACTTGTATAACATTGGTAAGTAAATCATACATGAATCAATTTAATATGAATAAGTAATGCTACTGTAATCAAAGTTATGCAACAGTAGTATATCATTGTAAGAATCTAATTTAGGGATCATATCAATGATATTCAAATATAGAAACTAGATTCATGCTATCTATGTAATTAAGGAAATAACCATCCTTACCTTTTATAACTCGCAAAGGAATCCTAAGAAATCAAGTAAGATCTTGGCAAACTTGAGAAGAAGGTCCTAAACAAGTGTATACAACATATTAGGAAAGATCCCTAACAGAAAAGATACCAAAACATCCAACACAGACCAATTTTGGAGTTGCTGTACTCATTGGTCGAGTGGATTGGTCGACTGGTCCAGTCGACCAATGCACCAATGATAGTAGCCTAAAAAAAACAGAGTTTTAAGATATGAAATCCGAATTTGGTGGTTCAAAAGGGTACTAATCAAGGGGTAAACTACATCAGTAGTATTCTAACATATAGGGGACTTCAAAACACCAATCCAAACAAGACATCAAGATCCAAATTAGGAAACAAAAAGTTACCATAATTAGATCAACCATGGATCTTGATGAATTCGAAATAGAAATCAAAGACAAGAACAATAGGAGGATGGATCATTGCTTCAGGTAAAGGTTTCATGAAAACATACTTAGATCTTCAAGGAACAAGGCTTAGAAGCATAAATCTAAATAAGGAAATAAAACCTACCATATATGTAACTACCATGCTTCATGAAGAACACATAGTATGGTAGAAGAGAACAATTAGAGATTGATAGATCATGGATCATGGAAAGAAAACACAGTAATTAACTACTAACATGATCAACATAGAAGATCCAAAGAGATCAGAATTCAAATCAGACGTTTAACAAGATTAGATCATGGTTTGATCATGATTCCTTCAAAAGCTTGCAATGATCATGGTTAAGATCATTGTTCTAGCCTCAAATCCTTAGGATGATCATGAGAACATGTTCAGAGATGTTTGCAACAGAGAATGCAGCATCTCTTCTACAATCTCAACTCAAAAAGGAAAGAAAAGCAAAGATGGAGGAGAAGAAGAGAGAGTAGACATACCTTTTGATGCAAAAAGAAGAGTTTCGACGAAGATCCGTCAAGAAAACACCAAGGATGCAAGGGAGATGACTTGCAGAGGTCTTTGGTTTGTTCCAGAGAGTTTGGAGGCAGCAAATACGAAGTGGACTCAAGATTGGACTTAAATAGAGCAAGAACAACCTAATTGCCAAAGACAGCACTCATTGGTCGAGTGGATTGGTCGGTGGCCCGATCGACCAATCGGTCGACCAATGCTTGACAAACAAGACCAAAACAGGGAATTGAAGGCCCAGATCAAATCCAATCCTAAAGGGGTTTTGCACACAAGTCAAATGACTTACCTAATAGGTAGAAATGCCTTCAAACCAAGATAGAGAGCACTCCAAGTCCATCAACTAATCAGATCTTCATCAAGATTCAGTTTCCATAAATAGAACTTCATCATCAACTTTCATGGATTCAAAGCCAGACACCAAGTCCTCCACTGGGATGGCCCAAAGCTGACTTCTTACTTTACTTCAGGTCACTGGACCTACAAATAACAAGGTTTCCGGGTCAAGGTTAGGGCTGGGTTATACATTCTCCCCCCCTTAAAGAAATTTCGTCCTTGAAATTGAAAGCGTACCTGTGCTTCCAAAGAGGTAAGGAAACTTCTCCTTCATGTCTTCTTCCTTCTCCCAAGAAGCTTCTTCAGGGGTATGGTTCTTCCACCGAATCTTCACCAAAGGGATGGTGCGATTCCGCAGCTGCTTGTCCTTCCTATCCAAGATTTCGGCCGGTTCTTCATCATAGGTCAAATCAGCACTAAGTCCTTCAGGTGCTTGCTGCAAAATGTGTTCCGGATTCTCTATGTATTTTCGGAGCATCGAAATATGAAACACATTGTGAACACCAGCAAGAGGCGGAGGTAATGCTAATCGATACGCAATAGGTCCAACCTTTTCCAAAATCTCGAAAGGTCCAATGTAGCGAGGGCTAAGCTTTCCCTTAACATTGAATCTCATCACACCCTTCATTGGTGAAACCTTCAGAAAAACTTTCTCTCCAACTTGAAATTCCAAATCGGTCCTTCTCTTATCGGCATAGAGACTGTCTTGTGACCGGGGACTTAATCCTTTCTCTTATCATATCTACCATAGCACTTGTAGCTTCAATCATTTCGGGACCTAAGACTCTCCTGTCTTTCCCGTCCCGGTACAAAGGTGTCCTACAAACTTGCCATACAAAGCCTTGAATGGAGCCATGCCTATTGTTGCTTGATAAGCTGTTGTTATAGGCAAACTCAACCAAAGCTAGGTGTTCATCCCAATTACCACCCATATCCACCACACAAGATCGAGCATGTCTTCCAATGTCTGAATTGTCCGCTCGGATTGTCCATCGACTTGTGGATGATGAGCTGTACTCAAGTTCAATTGGGTTCCCAAGGCCTTCTGCAAACTATTCCAAAACCTTGAGGTGAACCTAGGATCACGATCCGAAACAATACCCAAAGGCACACCATGCGGACGAACCACATTATCCACATAAAGCCTTGCTAGCTTATCCCGGAGTATGAGTGATCTTCATAGGAATGAAATGGGCTGATTTGGTCAACCTATCAACAATCACCCACACAAGTGTCATTGCCTTTACTTGTCCGAGGCAAGCTAGTCACAAAGTCCATGGAGATATCCTCCCACTTCCAACTAGGAATAGGAAGAGGCTGAAGTAATCCAGATGGAGGTTGTCGAAAGGCTTTCACACGTTGGCAAGTCTCACACTTGGCAACAAAATCATCAACATCCGCCTTTAGACCAATCCACCAAAAATGTTCCTTCAAGTCCTTGTACATCTTGGTGCTTCCGGGTGTATAGTAAAGACCGATTGGTGTGCTTCCTTCAATATTTCTTTCTTAACTTCTTCATTTGCAGGCACGCACAGTCTTCCTCTAAACAACAAAGCACCATCCATGGATATACCAAAGTCGGGGTCCGACTCGAGATTCGAAGAAATCTTCTCAACTTTGATCAAAAGCTCTTGATCAGAACTCTGCAGAGCAACAATCTTATCTCTAAGACCAGATCTTGCCGTCATGGCAGAAAGAATAAATTCAGAATTTTCAGGGACGATTTTCAAGTCAAAACTCTCAATAGAAGACCACAATGGTAAACTCAAAGCATTCAAATCCAAAGTCTTCTTCTGGTTCTTCCTACTAAGAGCATCAGCAACAACGTTTGCTTTCCCGGGGGTGATCTTGAATATCACAATCATAATCGAGAGACTAGTTCCAACCATCTCCTTTGTCTCATGTTCAACTCCTTTTGGGTAAAGAAGTATTTCAAACTCTTATGATCCGTGAAAATGGCAATCTTCTCACCGTAGAGGTAATGTCTCCAAATCTTCAAAGCAAAGACAACGGCGGCAAGTTCTAGATCGTGAGTGGGGTAATTCCGCTCATAATCCTTCAATTGCCGAGAAGCATAGGCTACGACCTTGCCATGTTGCATCAGTACACAACCCAAACCTATCTTTGACGCATCGGTATAAACTGTCATACCACCGGAACTATCAGGTATAGTCAAAACCGGGGCACTTGTCAATCTATCTTTCAACTCTTGGAAATTCTTCTCACAAAGCGTCGGACCAAACAAACTACTCTTCTTTCCTGGTCAACTTAGTCATAGGAGCAGCCAACCGAGAAAAGTTCTCAATAAACCTTCGGTAGTAACCCGCCAATCCAAGAAAACTTCTTATTTCCGTTATCGACTTCGGTCTTTCCCAATCAGCCACAGACTTGGACCTTTTCGGGATCGACACGAATACCTTCGGCTGAAACTACATGACCAAGGAATACCACTCTCTTAAGCCAGAAGTCACACTTGCTAAACTTAGCAAACAACTTCTTTTCTCGCAACCTTTGCAACGTGAAACTTAGATGACTCGCATGCTCTTCTTCGCTCTTCGAATAGATCAAGATGTCATCAATGAAAACAATCACAAACTTATCAAGCACATCATGAAATACTCGGTTCATGAGGTCCATGAACACCGCAGGAGCATTGGTCAATCCGAAGGGCATGACTCTAAACTCGTAGTGACCATACCGCGTTCGGAAAGCTGTCTTGAAGATATCACTAGACTTCACTTTCAATTGGTGATATCCGGACCTTAAGTCAATCTTTGAGAACACAAACTGCACCCTTCAACTGATCGAAGAGATCATCAATTCCGGGCAGCGGATATCTATTCTTGATAGTCAACTTATTCAACTCACGGTAGGCGATGCACAAGCGCATACTACCGTCTTTCTTCTTGACGAACAAGACCGGAGCTCCCCAAGGTGACACACTAGGCTGTACGAAACCTCTATCAATGAGCTCATTCAACTGATTTTGCAACTCTTTCAACTCAGTAGGAGCCATCCTATACGGAGCTTTAGATACCGGAGCGGCACCAGGGACAAGATCTGTCACGCCCTCCCAGCCGGTACCCTATCTGGCATACCCGAGAGTGTGATCCACAGCCCGAAGATCAGGTATCGAGTGATCAACCTCCCACATAAACAATAACTTAATCATGAACAATCAAAACAAGAGTGCGGAAGATAAATCATAGATCCAATAATGAAAGAATGAATCATAAACGAATCAGAATAATAGATATAATCAGAGTATCAAACAGACAAGTAAAGTGAAGCAAAAATCCCACTTTACATCCAGCGGAAAAGTAGCTCTAAAGAATAAACTAGACAAAATCTAATCCCAGTAGCAAGTACTGTGAAACCCAGCCCTAACCTTGACCCGGAAACCTTGTTATTTGTAGGTCCGATGACCCGAAGTAAAGTAAGAAGTCAGCTTTGGGCCATCCCAGTAGAGGACTTGGTGTCTGGCTTTGAATCCATGAAGGTTGATGATGAGGTTCTATTTATGGAAACAGAATCCTGATGAAGATCTAATTAGTTGGTGGACTTGGAGTGATCTCTATCTTGGTTTGAAGGCATTTCTACCTACTAGGTAAGTCACTTGACTTGTGTGCAAAACCTCTTTAGGTTTGGATTTGATCTGGGCCTTCAATTCCCTGTTTTGGCCTTGCTGTATCTTGCATTGGTCGACCGATTGGTCGATTGGGCCCGATCGACCAATCCACTCGACCAATGGGTGCTGTCTTTGGCAATTAGGTTGATTCTTGCTCTATTTAAGTCTAACCTCGAGTCCACTTCGTATTTGCTGCCTCCAAACCCTCCGGAACGAACCAAAGACCTCTCGCAAGTCATCTCTCTTGCATCCTTGGAGTTTTCTTGGCGGATCTTCGTCGGAACTCTTCTTTTTGCATCAAAAGGTATGTCTACTCTCTCTTCTTCTCCTACATCTTTGTTTTTCTTTCCCTTTTGAGTTGAGACAGTAGAAGAGATGCTGCATCCTCTGTTGCAAACATCTCTGAACATGTTCTCATGATCATCCTAAGGATTTAAGGCTAGAACAATGATCTTAACCATGATCATTGCAAGCTTTTGAAGGATTCATGATCAAACCATGATTTAATCTCTGTTAATTTCCTAATCTGAATTCTGATCTCTTTGGATCTTCTTTCATTGATCATGTTAGTGGTTAATGGTTGTGTTTTCTTTCTATGATCCATAATCCATAGAATTCTAGTTGTTCTCTTCTACCTTACTATGTGTTCTTCATGATGCATGATAGTACATATATGGTAGGTTTTATTTCCTTATTTAGATTTATGCTTCTAAGCCTTGTTCCTTGAAGACCTATGCATGTTTTCATGTTTTCATTACCAAAAGCAATGATCCATCCTCCTATAGTTCTTGTCCTTGTTTTCTATTTCAAAATTCATCAAGATCCATGTTTGATTTATTTATGGTAACTTTTTGTTTCCTAATTTGGATCTTGATACCTTGATTTGATTAGTGTTTTGAGGTCCCCTATATGCTAGAATACTACTGATGTAGTCTACCCCTTGATTAGTACCCTTTTGAACCACCAAATTCGGATTTCATATCTCAAAACTCTGATTTTCTAAGCTATCGTCTCTGCATTGGTCGTGATTGGTCGACTGGACCACTCGACCAATCCACTCGACCAATGAGTTCAAGCAACTCGAATTGGTCTGCTTTCGGATGCTTTGCTATATTTTCTGTTAGGGATCTTTCCTAATATGTTGTATATACTTGTTTAGGACCTTCTTCTCAAGTTTGCCAAGATCTTACTTGATTTCTTAGGATTCTTTGCGAGTTATAAAAGGTAAGGATGGTTATTTCCTTAATTACATAGATAGCATGAATCTAGTTTCTATATTTGAATATCATTAATATGTTTCCTAAATTAGATTCTTACAATGATATACTACTGTTGCATAACTTTGATTACAGTAGCATTACTTATTCATATTGAATTGATTCATGTATGATTTACTTACCAATGTTATACAAATGATTGTAAATATTGATTTCTTTCCATATATGGAGTTACCATATATGTGATGATATGAATTGATGCATGTGTATGCTTACGTATGGTTTGGAAAGGAGAGGTGTCCTTTTGACATTTCTGTCCTTGGACTACTACGGGAATATTATGGGATGTTTCCGGAGATGCCCTCTGGACACCTTCCTAAACTGTTGGATGACATATATAGGATTGTCTAGTAGTGTTTGGCTAGGATGTCCTGTTATGTCAGACCCTAATCGGAGGGGTATTGAGACCGAACGACCCGTGGTAGCAATGGGGATTCATTGGCGCTCAAGACCGGTAACCAACCCGTGAGAGGACAGGAATCACATTGTGGGGGCCATTTATTGGTAGGGTTGCATATGGTTAGACTTGGGCTCACGGGCGCTTAAGACCGGTAACCAACCACGTGAGAGGACGTGAGAGCTTCCCGTTTACCATATGTGGATGATCAATAGGGTTGATGAGTCCGTAGTCCGAGTTGGTTGGTGCCATAGGATACGCCGACTCTAGTGTGAAGGATACCGGAAAGGATCGTCTGGGGACGAGGAATGGAAGTATCCGGATCTGACTTGATGTAACCAAGTAGAAGACTTGCATTTGGCTAGGTATTACCCCGACATGCGCCGCACTTATACCAAATGGTTGTGAGAGAGTGTGTTGACTTAACCCCCGCCAAGGTTTGTCCCGAGGGATGAAGGACCCATTACCAATCGGCTGCTCAAGACCGGTGAAATGATCCGTGAGAGAATCCAAGATATCTTAAATGGTTGAGGATGTGAGTGGACTTTCCTAAAGAAGTACGGTGCTATGACTTAAAGCATGTCTGCCAATAGAGACCAGCATACATAGAGTTAGAATCATTCATTCATTGTTTGTCTCATATCATATTGCATTTATGTTTGTTCCGGAATCCTCGCCATTTATGTTATTATGGATTTTAAGCGCCTTACCGAGTTTCTTTGAAACTCATTCCTTTATTGTACAATGTTGTTAGACTATCCTGCAGGTACGGAATACTATGACGGTCCCTATGAGGAAGCGCAAGGCGAAGAGACATATCTCCGGGGAAGGTGATTGCGGTTACCACAATTACTCTGAAGATTCCACGGGTGGTTATGCTCCGTACGATGCTTAGTCCGACCATTGAGTGGAAGCGTCCTTGTGCTATCTATGAGATCTACACCTACAAGGATGTCGTCTACAAAGTGGAGAATAATTTAGTTACCCAATGTACTTGCTACTGGGATTAGCTTTTATCTAGTTTATTCTTTCGAGCTACTTTTCCGCTGGATGTAAAGTGGGATTTTTGCTTCACTTTACTTATCGTTTGACACTCGATTATATCTATTATTCCGTTTCGTTTATGATTCATTCTTTCAGTATTGGATCTATGATTTATCTTCCGCACTCTTGTTATGGTTGTTCATGATTATGTTATTGTTTATGTGGGAGGATGATCACTCGATACCTGATCTTCGGGCTGTGGATCACACTCTCGGGTATGCCGGATAGGGTACCGGGCCGGGAGGGCGTGATGATTGGTATCGAGCCAAAGGTTCGAGGAGATCCTAACCACAAAAGGCAACAACTGAACATTCCCGAGTCATTGATCCGAAGTGACTCTTCTACTCTTAGAAGTGAATAATAGAACACTGAATTAGAAACTTGAACTTTGAGGCATAACAGAACATTTCGAATAACATACCATAATTATACTTGAACAAATGACACTAATGCAAGGAAAAGAAAAGTGCATAACATACAATAATTAAAGAGAAACAAAATGAACTTCATTAATTTCAAAAGTTTTTACAATGATTACATCTGAAATGCATAAATGGGAAATCCTAAGGTACAGTCTATCTAGGTGATCTACTCGATCTCTATATGCTCGAACTCCTCTCGCTAGCTGAGTCACCCGATGCTCTATCTCGTCCGTCGAGACTCCATCCTCTCGTACATCTGCTCCTGTCCGACCTCCATCCTCTCTAGCATGGAAGTCATCGATCTCATCTCGTGCACCAAGATCTGAAGTCTCCGGAACCGCATGTGAAGGGCCGCCCGCCTCGAAGTGTGATGAAGGAAACTCGTGATGCACGGGCTCAGCCTCGCGCATATCTCAGATCATCTCCGGCCTGATCATCACTATCGGGACCGATATCCTCTCCTCCATCCTCTCGATCCCTCATCCTCATCCTCCGATTCATCATCATCCTCACCCTCCGGACCAGGAGATCTCTCTAAGCGATGTAGTCTCATCCGTCGAATGGTCCGAGTCCCAATGGGGTATCCCCGTGATCTAGTGTCCATCGGAGTATCCTCGAAACTCACCCCGAAATGCCCGAAGATCAAAGTCGAAGCCTCCCATAGCAAAGGTTCCGCATGCTAGGCCGCAGAGCTAAGTCCAAGCATGACCCGCTGAATGATGTAGGAGAGATCGATCTCGAAGCCCATGTAGATGCGGTAAATGACCAAGGCCTCCATCACCGTGACCCGATGGTGATGTCCGGCCTTCGGCATGATGTTTCGGCCGACTATGCGACCGATAATACGTGCGAGAACCCGTCATCCGTCCGCTAGTCCACGGTGTGAAGCATCGGCGGCTATCCCATAGCGTAGAGCATATCTCGCGAAGCTCGTACGGCATCGAGATGGCTGTCCAGTGTCCGCTCCCGCAGGTATCCACACACACTGCTTGTGGGTAGTAAGGAACCGCAAGATCTCGGCCGTTGTCCGGGTAGAGAAGCGAATCCGAGTCCGGTGGACCCCCGCTCCCGAGGACAAGTCCGAGTGGATGTCCCCGGCCCCGAGCCTCCTCGTGTAAGTAAGGTTGCTTGAAGAACAACCTCACTAGCTCCGGAGTATCCCGGCAAATCCTCGGTGAAGAGGTGAGTCCACCGTAAAGTGTCGAACCTCCGCCGGATCCTGAAGGCTCCGAGCTGGCGTAAGTGAAGTAGACGCCCCATCTCGATGTTACAATAGCTGAAGTAGGCCTCGTACGGAAACTCGGCCCGAGGTGTGTCAAATAGGTCCGGTCTCCTAACCTCCTCTCTCGGGCTCGAAAGGAACCCGACCTCCGCCCCCGAGAGCACCTACGATGCGACCTCTACCTCTACCTCCTCCTCGTCCTCCCCTCCGCATGATGTATCCGTGGAAGAGACAAGAGACATTTCCAATTAGTGCTATTTCAAGATTTGAGCCAAAAGGGTATTTTCGTAATTTTTCGGAAAATTTCAAATTTGGGGGAAATTTGATTTGAACATACTAGCATGTGCACAATACTTGGAATTTCATGTCTATGAAGTTGTTTTGATGAAAATCGATCGAAAACATGGATTAAAGCGAAAAATTCAGCAAGAAGAAATTTGGGGATTTTGCAATTTAGGTCAAAATTGGATTTTTGAAAAGTTGAAATTGGTTAAATCAAATTGTATGGACCTATCTACAATGTCATCTTGAGCATGTAGCATTTGATCTCGTGCGAAAATTTCAAGCGGTTTGAGAGAAAACGAAATTTTTCTAAAGATATCGATTTCGGTATAAAACTTTGCGAGATGAGCACCAAATGTGTTAAAACTTGTTGTCTATGCATGTCATTGTGTTTAAAACCTAGGGAATATGTTTCTAAGCATTCCTAAGCATGATTTCTAGCATTGGATACAAGTAAAGCATGGTTTTATTGAAATGCAAGCATGAGAAGATGAGAATGGAAGAAAGAATGAGAGATTTACCTTGTTTGTGAAGATGGTGTGTTGTGTTGTTGTTGTTGAAGCACTATATCACCTCAAGAACACTTGTGGGAACTCTTGGATATTTTCCCTAGAGCTCTCTCACCTTTGGAAGAAGTTAGAATGAGGTTGGAATGTGGAAATGAGGCTTATAATGCGAATTTTCGTATTTCGTCTTCATTGGTCGATCGATTGGTCGACCGGGTCACTCGACCAACCACTCGACCAATGGTCACGGTGACCTCATTTGCTGTTGAATTTTTGGAAAATGTGATTTTTGCCTTATGGAATATTGTTTGATGACTATATGGATATATTTGAGCATGATTTAAGTTTTCAAATCATTTGGACTTGTGGTTTATGTTGAATCTTCGAAATTCGGTATTTTGATGTTCTCGGTTTTTGCGGAATGGTTACTCCGAGAAGTGGGCGTGGTGAATCCAGTGGTCATGGAGGTGGTGAAGTACCTCGGGGAGGTGGTGAAGTACCTCATGGAGGTGGTGAGATACCAAATGCTGATCGGGGTACTCATGAGATCCCCGGTGCCCCGAATGTTGGAAGTTTCGGAGATATTGCCAATATTATGGGCAATATGATGCAGCAACAAGCGGCTCAATTCAACCAGATGTTGGTGGGTTTCATGACTCTGCATAATGAGACCGGGGCTGGTGCTAATGTGAATCCTCATGCCGCATCTCCCGAATGCGGGAGGTTTAGCTGGAACTCCTCATACTCGCCTCGATGGAGAGTTTTCCGAAGATGCAAGTACCCACTTTTCCTGGAGTTACCAAGGACCCCTTGTTTCCTAACAAGTGGCTTCGTGAGTTGGAGAAGGCTTTCCGGCATCTGCAATGCTCGGAAGCTCGGAAGATTTTGTTTGCTGAGCGAAGTTGCAACAAGAAGCTGATGCATGGTGGATCTCCACTCGTCTGTTTTGGAAGGTTTGCATGCGGGAGTTGTAACTTGGGAGTTATTCAAAGAGGCTTTTTGTATGAACTACTTTCCCGAGGCGGTGAAGGATGCAAAGGAAGCTGAGTTTATGATTCCGACTCAAGGAACTTTGTCCGTGTTGGAGTACCAACGAAGTTCGAGGAGCTTCATTTCTTTGCTCCGGATCCTTTGAAGGAAGACCTCGCGAAAGCAAAGAAGTTCTTCAAAGGACTGCGCCCGCCATTAAAGCTTATCTCACGAGTCCAGCCTATAGTGAGCTATGCTCAAGTGGTGCGGAACTCGAAGAAGTTGGAAGAAACGAGAGAAGGAAAGTGCTCGTGTGCAAAAGCCTTGGCAGATCAAGGAATTCTGGTTTGGTGGATCGCAATGACCGTCGTTATGTGAGACCTACACCCTACCCCCACTCCTACCTTTCGGGCTAAGAGTGTAGGTCGGAACACGGGTTTTCAGCAGCCCGGCCGGTTTAAACAAGGTATGGCGGAAACCGACCACCAGCAAATGCAAGTGCAAGTGCAAGTGCGAGTGCAAGGCCTTTTGTTCGAAGTCCTCTGTTGCAGCCACCCCGTTGGATCCAAGCAATCTGTTTGCTTCTACTGCAAGCAAGCTGGTCATTTTGCTCGTGCTGTCCGAAGCGGCCCGTCCAAAGCAGCCGCCCCGGTGGTGAAGAGTGCTCCTGCTCCTCCCTCTCGGTAGAGTTTTCAGTATTTCCAGATCTTCGAGCAAGATCCAAGCCATGATGTGATTACAGGTACATTGTTAGTCGCTTCTATTTCTGCATTTGTCTTATTTGATACGGGTGCATCTCATTCGTTCATGTCATCTCGCATTCATCAAGAAGACTAACCTAATCCCGAGAAGTTGTCTAGTTGTTTATTGATTAGTACACCCTACTGGTCTGTTGTGAAACTAGATAAGGGGTTATCTAAATGTCCTGTGTTGATTGGTGAGAAGAACTTGGAAGCCAATTTTGTGATTCTTGACATGAAGGACTTCGATGTTATTTTGGGAATTGATTGGTTGACAGCCCACAAAGCTGTGTTCCTTTGTTCCTCAAAGAAGATTCAGTTCCATATTTGTGGAAGTCCGGTCTTTGAATTTCAAGGTGAAAAGAGAAGGGTTTGTAAGAAGGTCTTGTCTGCACTGCTTGATGCAAGTCTATGCCCTAGTGGATGATGCTTCATCCGAAGGCAAGGGTATAGTGGAGAAAAGAGTCGATGAAGTCGAGTTGTCTGCGACTTTGTTGATGTCTTCCCGATGATCTATCGGGAGTGCCTCCGGACAGAGATGTCGAATTCTCTATTGATCTCGTCCCTGGTGCCGCTCCGGTATCTAAAGCTCCGTATAGGATGGCTCCTACTGAGTTGAAAGAGTTGCAAAATCAGTTGAATGAGCTCATCGATAGAGGTTTCGTACAGCCTAGTGTGTCACCTTGGGGAGCTCCGGTCTTGTTCGTCAAGAAGAAAGACGGTAGTATGCGCTTGTGCATCGACTACCGTGAGTTGAATAAGTTGACTATCAAGAATAGATATCCACTGCCCGAGAATCGATGATCTCTTCGATCGGTTGAAGGGTGCAGTTGTGTTCTCGAAGATTGACTTAAGGTCCGGATATCACCAATTGAAAGTGAAGTCTAGTGATATCTTCAAGACAGCTTTCCGAACGCGGTATGGTCACTACGAGTTTAGAGTCATGCCTTTCGGATTGACCAATGCTCCTGCGGTGTTCATGGACCTCATGAACCGAGTATTTCATGATGTGCTTGATAAGTTTGTGATTGTTTTCATTGATGACATCTTGATCTATTCGAAGAGCGAAGAAGAGCATGCGAGTCATCTAAGTTTCACTTTGCAAAGGTTGCGGGAAAAGAAGTTGTTTGCTAAGTTTAGCAAGTGTGATTTCGGCTTAAGAGAGTGGTTTTCCTTGGTCATGTAGTTTCAGCCGAAGGTATTCGTGTCGATCTGAAAAGGTCCAAGCTGTGGCTGATTGGGAGAGACCGAAGTCGATAACGGAAATAAGAAGTTTTCTTGGATTGGCGGGTTACTACCGAAGGTTTATTGAGAACTTTTCTCGGTTGGCTGCTCCTATGACTAAGTTGACCGGGGAAAGAAGAGAAGTTTGTTTGGTCGGCGCTTTTGTGAGAAGAATTTCCAAGAGTTGAAAGATAGATTGACAAGTGCCCCGGTTTTGACTATACCGATAGTTCCGGTGGTATGACAGTTTATACCGATGCGTCAAAGATTGGTTTGGGTTGTGTACTGATGCAACATGGCAAGGTCGTAGCCTATGCTTCTCGGCAATTGAAGGATTATGAGCGGAATTACCCCACTCACGATCTAGAACTTGCCGCCGTTGTCTTTGCTTTGAAGATTTGGAGACATTATCTTTACGGTGAGAAGATTGCCATTTTCACGGATCATAAGAGTTTGAAATACTTCTTTACCCAAAAGGAGTTGAACATGAGACAAAGGAGATGGTTGGAACTAGTCTCCGATTATGATTGTGATATTCGGTGTCATCCTGGGAAAGCAAATGTTGTTGCCGATGCTCTTAGTAGGAAGAACCAGAAGAAGACTTTGGATTTGAATGCTTTGAGTTTACCATTGTGGTCTTCTATTGAGAATTTTGATTTGGAAATCGTCCCTGAGAATTCTGATTTTATTCTTTACGCCATGACGGCAAGATCTGGTCTTAGAGATAAGATTGTTGCTCTGCAGAGTTCTGATCAAGAGTTTTTGACCAAAGTTGAGAAGATTTCTTCGAATCCTGAGTCGGATCCCGACTTTGGTATATCCATGGATGGTGCTTTGTTGTTTAGAGGAAGACTGTGTGTGCCTGCAAACGATGAAGTTAAGAATGAAATATTGAAGGAAGCACACCGGTCGGTCTTTCTTTGTACACCCGGGAAGCACCAAGATGTACAAGGACTTGAAGGAACATTTTTGGTGGATTGGTCTAAAGGCGGATGTTGACGATTTTGTTGCCAAGTGTGAGACTTGCCAACGTGTGAAAGCCATCCGACAACCTCCATCTGGATTACTTCAACCCCTTCCTATTCCTAGTTGGAAGTGGGAAGATATCTCCATGGACTTTGTGACTAGCTTGCCTCGGACAAGTAAAGGCAATGACACTGTGTGGGTGATTGTTGATAGGTTGACCAAATCAGCCCATTTCATTCCTATGAAGATCACTCATACTCTGGATAAGCTAGCCAGGCTTTATGTGGATAATGTGGTTCGTCTGCATGGTGTGCCTTTGAGTATTGTTTCGGATCGTGATCCTAGGTTCACCTCAAGGTTTTGGAACAGTTTGCAGAAGGCCTTGGGAACCCAATTGAACTTGAGTACAGCTCATCATCCACGGTCCGATGGACAATCCGAGCGGACAATTCGGACATTGGAAGACATGCTCAGATCTTGCGTGGTGGATATGGGTGGTAATTGGGATGAACACCTAGCTTTGGTTGAGTTTGCCTATAACAACAGTTATCAAGCAACAATAGGCATGGCTCCATTCAGGGCTTTGTATGGTAGTACTTGTAGGACACCTTTGTCTTTGGAGTGAGGCAATTGAAAGAAAAGTCTTAGGTCCTGAGATGATTGAAGCTACAAGTGCTATGGTAGATATGATAAGAGAAAGGATTAAGTCGCACGATCGAGACAGAAATCTTATCTTGATAAGAGAAGGACCGATTTGGAATTTCAAGTTGGAGAGAAAGTCTTTCCGAAGGTCTCACCAATGAAGGGTGTGATGAGATTCAATGTTAAGGGAAAGCTTAGCCCTCGTTACATTGGACCTTTCGAGATTTTGGAAAAGGTTGGACTGTTGCGTATCGATTAGCATTACCTCCGTCTCTTGCTGGTGTGCACAATGTGTTCCATATTTCGATGCTCCGAAAATACATAGAGAATCCGGAACACATTTTGCAGCAAGCACTGAAGGACTTAGTGCTGATTTGACCTATGATGAAGAACCGGCCGAAATCCTGGATAGGAAGGACAAGCAGCTGCGGAATCGCGCCATTCCTTTGGTGAAGATTCGGTGGAAGAACCATACCCCTGAAGAAGCTTCTTGGGAGAAGGAAGAAGACATGAAGGAGAAGTTTCCTTACCTCTTTGGAAGCACGAGTACGCTTTCAATTTCGGGGACGAAATTTCTTTAAGGGGGAGAATGTGAAACCCAGCCCTAACCTTGACCCGGAAACCTTGTTATTTGTAGGTCCGATGACCCGAAGTAAAGTAAGAAGTCAGCTTTGGGCCATCCCAGAGAGGACTTGGTGTCGGCTTTGAATCCATGAAGGTTGATGATGAGGTTCTATTTATGGAAACAGAATCCTGATGAAGATCTAATTAGTTGATGGACTTGGAGTGCTCTCTATCTTGGTTTGAAGGCATTTCTACCTACTAGGTAAGTCACTTGACTTGTGTGCAAAACCCCTTTAGGTTTGGATTTGATCTGGGCCTTCAATTCCCTGTTTTGGCCTTCTTTGTCTTGCATTGGTCGATCGATTGGTCGGCCGGGCCAGTCGACCAATCCACTCGACCAATGGGTGCTGTCTTTGGCAATTAGGTTGATTCTTGCTCTATTTAAGTCTAACCTCGAGTCCACTTCGTATTTGCTGCCTCCAAACCCTCTGGAGCAGACCAAAGACCTCTGCAAGTCATCTCTCTTGCATCCTTGGAGTTTTCTTGGCGGATCTTCGTCGGAACTCTTCTTTTTGCATCAAAAGGTATGTCTACTCTCTCTTCTTCTCCTCCATCTTTGTTTTTCTTTCCTTTTTGAGTTGAGACAGTAGAAGAGATGCTGCATCCTCTGTTGCAAACATCTCTGAACATGTTCTCATGATCATCCTAAGGATTTAAGGCTAGAACAATGATCTTAACCATGATCATTGCAAGCTTTTGAAGGATTCATGATCAAACCATGATTTAATCTCTGTTAATTTCCTAATCTGAATTCTGATCTCTTTGGATCTTCTTTCATTGATCATGTTAGTGGTTAATGGTTGTGTTTTCTTTCTATGATCCATAATCCATAGAATTCTAGTTGTTCTCTTCTACCTTACTATGTGTTCTTCATGATGCATGATAGTACATATATGGTAGGTTTTATTTCCTTATTTAGATTTATGCTTCTAAGCCTTATTCTATGAAGACCTATGCATGTTTTCATGTTTTCATTACCGAAAGCAATGATCCATCCTCCTATTGTTCTTGTCCTTGTTTTCTATTTCAAAATTCATCAAGATCCATGTTTGATTTATTTATGGTAACTTTTTGTTTCCTAATTTGGATCTTGATACCTTGATTTGATTAGTGTTTTGAGGTCCCCTATATGCTAGAATACTACTGATGTAGTCTACCCCTTGATTAGTACCCTTTTGAACCACCAAATTCGGATTTCATATCTCAAAACTCTGATTTTCTAAGCTCATCTGCATTGGTCGACTGATTGGTCGATTGGACCACTCGACCAATCCACTCGACCAATGAGTACAGCAACTCCAGAATTGGTCTGTTTCGGATATTTTGATATATATTCTGCTAGGGATCTTTCCTAATATGTTGTATATACTTGTTTAGGACCTTCTTCTCAAGTTTGCCAAGATATTACTTGATTTCTTAGGATTCTTTGCGAGTTATAAAAGGTAAGGATGGTTATTTCCTTAATTACATAGATAGCATGAATCTAGTTTCTATATTTGAATATCATTAATATGTTTCTTAAATTAGATTCTTACAATGATATACTACTTGTTGCATAACTTTGATTACGGTAGCATTACTTATTCATATTGAATTGATTCATGTATGATTTACTTACCAATGTTATACAAGTGATTGTAAATATTGATTTCTTTCCATATATGGAGTTACCATATATGTGATGATATGAATTGATGCATGTGTATGCTTACGTATGGTTTGGAAAGGAGAGGTGTCCTTTTGACATTTCTGTCCTTGGACTACTACGGGAATATTATGGGATGTTTCCGGAGATGCCCTCTGGACACCTTCCTAAACTGTTGGATGACATATATAGGATTGTCTAGTAGTGTTTGGCTAGGATGTCCTGTTATGTCGGACCCTAATCGGAGGGGTATTGAGACCGAACGACCCGTGGTAGCAATGGGGATTCATGGGCGCTCAAGACCGGTAACCAACCCGTGAGGGGACGGGAATCACATTGTGGGGGCCATTTATTGGTAGGGTTGCATATGGTTAGACTTGGGCTCATGGGCGCTTAAGCCCGGTAACCACCCCGTGAGGGGGGGGGGGGGCTTCTGTTTTTCTTTTGGGGGGGTTTTTTGGGGGGGGGGGGGGGGGGGGGGGGGGGGGGGGGGGGTGGGGTGTGGGGGGGGGGGGGGGGGGGGGGGGGGGGGGGGGGGGGGGGGGGGGGGGAGGGGGGGGGGAAGAAGAAAAGAAGGAGGGTAGGTGTGGGTTTCTAGGTATTACCACGACATGCGCCGGTACTTATACCAAATGGTTGTGAGAGAGTGTGTTGACTTAACCCCCTGCCAAGGTTTGTCTGAGGGATGAAGGACCCATTACCAATCGGTGCTCGAGATATCTTAAATGGTTGGAGGGAATCCAAGATATCTTAAATGGTTGAGGATGTGAGTGGACTTTCCTAAAGAAGTACGGTGCTATGACTTAAAGCATGTCGCCAATAGAGACCAGCATACATAGAGTTAGATTCATTCATTCATTGTTTGTCTCATATCATATTGCATTTATGATTGTTCCGGAATCCTGCCATTTATGTTATTATGGATTTTAAGCGCCTTCTTGAGTTTCTTTGAAACTCATTCCTTTATTGTACAATGTTGTTAGACTATCCTGCAGTACGGAATACTATGACGGTCCCTATGAGGAAGCGCAAGGCGAAGAGACATATCTCCGGGGAAGGTGATTGCGGTTACCACAATTACTACTGAAGATCCCACGGGTGGTTATGCTCCGTACGATGCTTAGTCCGACCATTGAGTGGAAGCGTCCTTGTGCTATTTATGAGATCTACACCTACAAGGATGTCGTCTACAAAGTGGAGAATAATTTAGTTACCCAATGTACTTGCTACTGGGATTAGCTTTTATCTAGTTTATTCTTTCGAGCTACTTTTCCGCTGGATGTAAAGTGGGATTTTTGCTTCACTTTACTTATCTGTTTGACACTCTGATTATATCTATTATTCCGTTTCGTTTACGATTCATTCTTTCTTTATTGAATCAATGACTTATCTTCCGCACTCTTGTTATGGTTGTTCATGATTATGTTATTGTTTATGTGGGAGGTTGATCACTCGATACCTGATCTTCGGGCTGTGGATCACACTCTCGGGTATGCCAGATAGGGTACCGGCTGGGAGGGCGTGACAAAGAGATTCTATTCATAAATAAAAACATAAATCATAAGTTGATAATCTATATGTTTATGGAGATAACCATCCTTACCTTGGGTTGAATTGATGATGAATTGAGAATACCAAGAATTAGTCCAAAAGAATTGTTAAGACCCTAAACAAACATCAATAATAAGTTAGAGAAGGAATCAGGAAGATTGGATGTCAATTGGATCAAAACTGGCCAAGGTTGTTGTCAACAACAACTTTGGTCGATGGTCTTGGTCGATGGTATCGACCAAAAGGATCGACCAAAATTGTCTTCAGGACAGAATAGTGGATTTTGGGGATTTTGGTCCGAAATGGGTCTTCCGGGGTTCGGATCGATCTGAAACTTGGAGGGATGATTAATAACAATGTAAGAACACTACCTAGCAAGTATTATCACAATCCAATGGTCCAAATGAAAACCCCCAAATTGAGGTCCTATGTTCTAAAGACAAGAATCCTAGCATTTATGAGAAATTGATGTAATTGAAAGGGAAGCTAGAGAATTAGTTGGGGAATAGGTTAGGAACATGATTACAATCATTTGCAAGCCAGAGATTAGACTAATCATACTCCACATCTCAGTTTAGTATAAGAAATCAAGTTGTTAAGCAAGGAATCATGGTAATGTATATGTAAGGATCAAGATGCAAGTGAAGCATAGCAAGAATGAAGGAAAAGCAAGTATAAATGGGAAGAGACGTTCATGGCAAGGTGTTTGCAAGGTTGCAGCACCTTGGCCATGGTCTCATCAGTAAAAGAAGAAGGGAAGTGAGTAGAATAGAGAGCAAGAGAGAGAATCATACCTTAGAAGATGGTAGTTGGAGAAGAGAGACAAGGATTCTTGTAGAAGGTCATCACCCAAGCTAAGGAGGAGCCTAAGAGGAGCCTTCCCACGTTCTCAGGTGTTGAAATGAGTGAAATATCGTTCTAGGTTCGAGGTTTCACTTAAATAGAAGAAGGAATATCCAAAAAGCATCTTTTTCTTGATTCTGGGCAACTTTGGTCGATGGTCCTTGGTTGATGGTATTGACCAAAACCATCGACCAAAATAGGTAACAAGTTTCAGCAGAAAATCCAGAAATAGTTCAGCAACTTCGAACAGGGATTCGGAGGGCTATACAAGGTCAAATTGAGTGAGGTTTTCTCCTACAAGTCAATCAAGAAGTCTAGTTTCTATAAATACCTTTGGATCAAGCATGTGAGGTCATTAGGTCCACCAACTAAGCTCACCTTCTTCAATGCGCAAGCAGGATTTGCCAGACATAGTTCAGCAACTTCGGACAGGGATTTGGAAGGCTATATGGGGTCAAATGGAGTGGGGTTTTCTCCTAAAAGTCCATCAAGAAGTCTAGTTTCAGGAAATATAATTTTATTGGGCACAAGAGTTCATTTTGTATTTCAACTAATTCACCCCTCTTCGGTGCACAGATTCAAAACTAACACTGACAATGCTCTCAAGTGAGGGGCATCATCGTCAATGTTCACGGGCATGGGTTCCGACACAAAATCATCAACCAAAAGGGTCCACAAGTCTCATTTCCCCCCACTTTTGGTTTTCGGACCTACAAACATAATAGGTCCCGGGCCGGGCCACGGTAGGATAAGGCCAAACATTACAGATCTACCCTAAGGGAAAGGTCTGACATGGCTTCCTAAGGTTTTCAAAGATAATAATATTGAAATTAAAGTCTTGGGTTCCGACACCAAATCATCAACCAAAAGGGTCCACAAGTCTCATTTACCCCCACTTTGGGTTTTCGGACCTACAAACATAATAGGTCCCGGGCCGGGCCACGGTAGGATAAGGCCAAACATTACAGATCTACCCTAAGGGAAAGGTCTGACATGGCTTCCTAAGGTTTTCAAAGATAATAATATTGAAATTAAAGTCCAACTTTTAAGGTCTAACATTCAACCAGTCTTTCTTTATCCCAAAATAAATAGGGTGTCCGGGCTAGGTTTGGGCTGGATGTTACATTCTCCCACCCTTAAAATAATTTCGTCCTTGAAATTGGGAGAGTACTAGGCTTCTAAAGAGATGGAGGACATTGCTTTTATCTTGACCTTTCTTCTCCCAAAATCAAAGGAAAACAAATAACAAAAAGTCTTTTATAAGAAACAAGGAATAAATCTAACATGCTTTGAAATCGAATCAAAAGTATGATCATGGCTTCAAGAAGACTTCACAAGGATCATGGCAAAGATCAATATGAAGATCATAAAACCATAAGAATGACAGGAGATTGTAGAAGAGATGGTTGCAAGGATGCAGCATCTTCTTCTAAATCTCAATCACAAAGAATAAAACATAGTAAGAGTAGATCAATACAATACAAGAGAGATTATTAACCTTTGATTGAGGAACAGGAGGTGAAAAGCTTGAAGTCTTGAAACAATTAGAAGGGATAACAAATCATGAAGATCACACTTGATTTCTCTCAGAAATCATCATGTGGAGAGTTCACAAGGTTATAGGGTGTATGGAGGTCCACTCTACAACAGCAGGGATAGAAGGATCAGTCATGGGAATGACTTAAGATCACTCTCTCATCAAAGGGAAGAAATAGAAGGGGAAAAAGATCAGCTTCAAGATAAACTTCCACCAAATGAAACTAGGCAACTCATACAACAGAGAATAAATCGAACAATGTATAAGGTAGGTATGGATTTGGCACAGTAGCAAGGTTAGGATTAGGCGGGATTTCACAACATTACATAAGTTTTCCAAAAAGAGGTGGCTCCCATCTCTCTCTCCCTCTCTCCTAGAAATGCAGGAAAGGAGTTCCTTGCTTTAGATCACTCTTCCATCCTTTCCACATGGAATTAGGGTTGTGGAACTTGTTCCCTTTCCTTGTGATTGTGAAATCACCCCGGTGGAGCTTTGGTGGAGGAACGAGGACGTGGATCCGGTTTACTTCCGCTGCAGATACTCCATAATTTAGGAAAGCGAATCCAGGTAAGGGATCTTTCCCCTATCAATTATGGAATTTAAAATTATAATGGAGTTATTACCTACATTGTTTATGATGAGGCAAATAAGAACAAAGGGAAAGTTGTTGCAACTCTTTCTAAGGAGCATGAAGTCAATAAGCAGGAACCTTTTGCATCTCTTGCAAAGACTGTGTTCTTTTTAAAGCTATTGACTGAGATATTGTAGACATATTCTTTGTTTGTTCATATCCTTCTCCGAAGAGATGCTGAGGAAGGAAAAGAAAGTAGATGGCGATTGAAGGAATTACTTACTTTAGTAAGAAACAAGGAAGCTGAGATTGCACAGAATGATTCTAATATCCATGCGGTTGAGAAAAGAATTGTTGATGCCATGTCAGGGTTTCATGACATGCTGTTGAGCATAGATGTGAAGTATAATAACTTGAAGTCTACACTTTCTAGGATTGAGTCATCATATGGAGCTTTATCCACAAAAAAGATGGAAATTGATGACTTTCTTTCCTAGGAAGAAAAGAGGGTTGCAACGCTCAGAGAACTTGCTATTTCTTCTGCAATTGAAGCAAAAGCTTGCCAAGACTAAGGAGATATTCTAGAGGATGTTCAACACCTCAAACAAGAAGTTTCTGCTGCAAGAGCTTCTCTACAATTTCAATGCTTTCAATATTTTTGCAACCAATTTGCCGAACTTAAATCTAATGGCCTCTGATGAGCCCGTCTATATCATGTTCTCTCAAACATAAGAAGAGGACAAGAAAATCAGCAATCAAAGCCAAGTTCGAACGCGAGCAAACTAGCAGCAAGCAAGGTTAAGAGACCTCAAAGCTTCAGAAGATATTCTACAATGGTGGTGATGCATCCCCCGTGGCGAATCTGTACAACTTAAAAGATTAAGAAAGAATACAACAGAGATTGCGATGTTCGTGAATGCAATCGTGATCATCCTCTATAGCAGAAAAAGGACTGAGATCGTAGATTGCATGATCGTGCTGAACTTGAATATTATTATGATCAAGTGGATCGGGAATTTATTACCTTCAAGAATTTACTACGATTGAGAATTTATTAAGATCAGAAGATACCTGAAAAGGGGCAACACAGCATAAGGAATGATATCTAGGATCAAAAGGCTTCGGGTAACACCGAATGAGTCATTCGAACGCCTCGAAAATTTCCAGGAATTTTCAGGTCTAAGGCTTCAGGTAGCACCGAGTGAGACCTTTGAAAGCCTAGAAAAATTCTAAGTAATTTGCTAGGTCTAAGGCATTGGGTAAAACCGAATGGGACCTTTGAACGCCTCGAAAAAAATTCTAAGGATTTTTTTAAGGTCAAGGGTATCGGTCAATACCGAACAGAACCTTAGAAAGCCTACAAAATTCAAGGAGTTTTGTAGGTAAAAGGCTTTAGGTAGCACCGAATGGGTCCTTCGAACGCCTGCAAAATTCAAGGTTTTCTAGGTAAAAGGCTTCGGGTAACACCGAATGAGTCCTTCGAACACTTGCAAAATTCAAGGAGTTTTCTAGGAAAAAGGCTTCGAGTAACACCGAGTGAGTCCTTCTAACACTTAGAAAAATTCTCCCAGAATTGATATCACGTTGGAAAACCAATAATAAAGTTCGACAAGATTGACTCTTGAAGGTTGAAATACAATAGTCACAATCGAGCAATTTCAAGACAGAAATGAAAGCTATTTAATAAGTTCTTTTTCATTTATAGAAGGGCCAACAGGGGCCAACCTTTACAAGACTAAGGATATTTTTGTATCTCAATTACAAACTGCATCTGATGCAAGGACGAATGTCAACAAGTTAGCCTCTTCGGTCGGTACAAGGAGCTTCTGATGCAAAGACGAATGTTGTTAAAGATCCTTTGTTTGGGCAAAGATAGTGTCTGGAAGGAGGAACATTTCTCTAACAGGAACAAGAGCTTGACCAACGACTGGGAGGAGCAATTCCATACCCTTCGTCTAGTTTTTCTAGACCTCAAGCCCTTCGACCGGCGGAAGAACTTCATCTTCGGTGCTAAGAGTTTCATAAGCTCCCACCAAGTAACGGTAAGAAGAATGAGAGGACGTTTTCGTTTGATCAAGCAAGCCAAGCATTCGGTCTGGGGGCTTCTCATGAATACTCAGCTTGGGGGGCTTATGTTGTGGATAAATATTACTGGACTGGGTTCATCTTCGGTTCAGTCTTTGACCCCGGTCGAAGACGGCCCGACCTCATGGTCAAGTTCGGTCATCACGATCGGGTTCGGCCATCATGATCCGGTTCAGCCATCATGGTCGGGTTCGGGCATCATGGTAGCGTGATGAGGAAGGAATCCAATGGTTCCAAGGATAAGCACGATCCCGAGAAATTCGGGATACGTGATTGAGTTATATGCGGACAACCACCATGAGGAATGGGCAATCGTGTTAATCATGGAAATCGCTTCCACCCTCGAGAAAATGGGAAAACCCCTACATGAACTCATCCAACAATCATGAACTCATCCAACGATCGAGAATGAGAGGTAAAACTTATATAAACAAGTAGCCTACGCTCGTACTAGGTAACCCAATCATTATTCTTCTATTCTATCTTTCAATTAAGCTCTGCAACTCGCTAGAGCTCTGTGGTGTTCCAACTACTGACTTAGCCTTCGGAGGTGGCCTCCCGACCCCAGGGTCGGACCACGTCTAACTTTGTTTTGCAGGTCATTCCCCAGGGATCTCAAGTCTGGGCGGATTTTTGGACGCATCAACAGGTGATTTTGGTTTCAGCAAATGATTTCATTATCATATTGACACCCTTACAGTAGATGTGCTTCTAGCACAGTGGTGGCAGCCTCTAATGTAGAGGTAGTAAGTCCAAAAAGGTCATCAATTCGAACCTCCACCACTCCCCCCCCCCTCCTCCAGGCCTGTGGGCCCCCAGTCGCCATGTTTGGTTGATGATGATGAAAAAAAAAATTTGACACCCTTTATATACCTTTCCTTCTCTGTTCATAGGTTATTTATGGATTCAACGTTCGTAGACCAATGGTCTTATGCATCATGCTTGACAAGTTTATTGCCTAGATCATAGCTATAGATTTAGATTGATTTTGGTCAAATTGTATCTCAATAGTTCAGCTTCTACAAAGGGATTTGTTCAATTAGAAGAAAGGGAATTTGATTCAATTAGACTTTAAATTTGCATTTTGATCAATCTAAACAACGTTAACTATATCCAACCATCCAAATGAACATAGATGAAGAAATTTGAAATGAAAAGGGAGAATAGGTAGCCCATTTTGTACAAAACAAAATATTTTCATATGGTTGAAGTACCTCTGGAGTTATATTTTTCCAAACCCATCTCCATTCATATCTGACAAGATACCTATTGCTTTTATTGTAGACCATGTGTCACATTCACCCAGCCGGTACCCTACCTGGCATACCTGGGTATGTGATCCATAGTCCCGAAGATCAAGTAACGAGCAACCATGCCTCCCACATACACGATAACACAATCATAAACAAAAATATAATCTAAGTCATAGCATATAAACAATGGAATCACGATAAGAATAAGAAACAATATAATCAGAGCGCGGAAATAAAAGATACTAATGTATATAATCCAAAATAAAGAGAGTGAGCGGAAATCACTCCCTCAGTAGCAGTGGAAAGTAGATCAAATCATAGTTAAGGTTACAAATCCAACTCTTAAAAATGAGAAATAACGAAATGAATATCTAAACAATTGTTTCCTCGGTCTTATACAAAATGTCTTTATAAGTGTAAACATAAGAGACTAGGCCGGGCCGCTCCCACACCAAGGTCGAACTAATCCTGGAACGTAGCGTAATCACCCTCAGGATCTTCACAATAATCCTTGTGGTAGCCAGTACTTGGAGGGTAGTATGCCTCATTGGGGGTCGTCTCAGAGTAGGTGCCATCAAATCCTTCAGTATTTGTGGAATAATCTAACAAAACATTTGCACAGAAAAGAATGAGTTCGAAAGAACTTAGCAAGGCAGTTATTCCATGATACATAAATCACATAATCCAAAACATAACATAATGCAAGATGATATGAAACAAATGATGCAAATATGATTCTAACTCTATGTATGCTAGTCTCTATGGTAGACATGCTTTAAGTCATAGCACCATACTTTTCTTGAGTAGGTCCGGTCACTCGGCTCCGGTAGGCTGTGGATCCTGCATCCCTTGGGACAATCCATGGAATGCAAGTCATCTACTAAGTTGTATCAAGTCAGATCCGGATACTTCCATTCCTCGCCCCTGGCGATCCTTTTCGGTATCCTTCACACTAGAGTCAGCATAGTCCCTGACTACGGACTCATCAACCCTATTGGTCATCCACAAATAATAGACGGGAAGCTCTCACGTCCTCTCACGGGTTGGTTACCGGTCTTGAGCCCAAGTCTAGCTATATGCAACCCTACCAATAAATAGCCTCTAACGAGTATCCGCAATGTGATTTATGTCCTCTCACGGGTTGGTTACCGGTCTTGAGCGCCCAGCAAACCACATTACTACCACGGGTCGCTCGGTCTCAATACCCTTCCGATTTGGGTCTGATACAATAGGGACATCCTAGCCAACACCACTAGACAAGTCCTATATATGACATCCAATAATCCGAGAAAGCGTCGATGGGCATCTTCGGAAACATCTCATACTATTCCCTCAAATGTCCAAGGACAGAAATGTCGAAAGGACATTCCCCAATCCCAAATCATACTTATCCAATCACATTCTCAATTTCATCATATCATACATACATGATACTTCATCATATTGAAAGATAAGTCATAACATCACATGATCAATCATATATGTAATTGATAAGAATGAATAGTCATGATAACCAAAGAGTATATAAACATGGTACTACTGTATTAAAGTACATAGAACAGTCATTTGATGTTCAAATACAACAAAGAAGATGAATCTACTAAGTTGCCAACATCAATGTAAGATTCACATAGTCTGTGTAATATGGTAATAACCATCCTTACCTTGAGTCGAGATGAAGATAATCCAATGATCAAAAGAGAATGGTCCAAAGATAGTACTTAGACCCTAGACAAACATAGATGAAAGATTAGAAAAAAAATCGGGAAAATTAGAGATCGAACGGGTCAAATCGGGCAAATACACAATGCAACAATCAATTGGTTGACTGGCTTGGTCCACTGGTCAGTCGACCAAGTGAACAGTGCGGGGATGAATAGTGAATTTTGGTCCAAAACCTATCTTCGGAGCTCGAATCACTCCGAAATTTGGAGGGATTGTTAGGAACAATATAAGAACACTATCTAGCAAGTAATTAACATAAATCAATGGTCTAATTAGGAATCCCCAATTTGAAACCCTAGGTTCTATATACTATAATCATAGTTTTCAATGAAATCAAATGCAATTGCAAAGAACATTAGGGAATCAGCTAAGGGGAGTGATGAATAATAGATTAGAATCATATGCTAATAAGAAATTAGACTTAGCATGCTACACAAATCAGTTTAGGACGAGAAAACATGTTGCTATGAAGAGAATCATGGAAATGTATAGACAAGAATCAAAATGGGAGCATAGCATAGGTAGAAATGGAAGGGGCTTAAGCATTAGCAAGGAAAGAACACATGAAGTGGTGTTTGCAAGGTTGCAGCACCATCTTCATGGTTTCAACAGTAAGTAAGAGAAGGGATTAGAGTAGAATAGACAGTGAGAAAGAGAACACATACCTTGGAGATGATTTTGGGGATGAGAGACAATGATTGATGCAAGATTCCTTCACCACTACCAAGGGAATGTCTTGGGAAGCTCTCTCCACGTTCTCAGGAGTCTAAATGAGTAGAATAGAGTTCTAATCATGAGATTCACTTAAGTAGAGAGTGGAATATCCAAAAAGCATCAAATTCTTGGATTTGTAATCCCTTTGGCTGACTGGCTTGGTCGACTAGCCCAATCGACCAAGCGGTCGACCAAGCTAGTACAACAAGCTTTGGCCAGGGAATTGGAAGGCTAGATTGAGTCAAATTCGATTGGGCTTTCACCTATAAGTCAATCAACAAGTCTAGATCAGAGTATTACCTTCAAATCGAGTCCGGAAACACATTAGGTACTTCAACTAAACTTCCCCTCTTCTAGGTGCAGTTTCTCACTAAACACTAACAGTGCATCCAAGTAAGGGGCACCATCGTCAATGTCCATGGGCTCGGAATCAAACACCAAGTCTTCAACTAAAAAGGCTCACAATTCTCTCCTTCCTCCACTCCCGGTCTTCGAACCTACAAACTCAAGGTCAGGGTTATGATAGGGTTGAATTTCACACCATGTTTGCTGCTTCTACATCATAACATAGTAGCTAGATGTACTCTCTCAACCAACTGAAAGATTTGAATAAAACTAGAGGAAGTTTTTCATTTCATGTTATATTCTCAAAAACAAACTACATCAAACCCCCAATGTACACAATGCTTTGCCTGAATTTTACTAAAGAACTCTTACAATTTTAGTGATGGAATCGAGGAATCACCCCCAAAAATTCACTGATATACTGTACGGTTATGTGGGCCAATTAAATTAGAATATAAAGGAATTTGGATAGTACCTACTCTACATAATTGATGCCCTCGAAAACCGTTGGGGCAGGTACCGCCAAGGCGCCAACCTAGTTTCACTGACATGCAGGTGTTATGAGTTGAAGTCTCTGAAGTGTCAACCATTATGAGTTCATATGTCACTAGATAAAAACGAAAAGACAAATTACCAAGGAAAAAAATGAAGCATAGGTATTACCTTAGACAGAGCCTTCTCCTTCACTTTATAGGCATGCATGGCTACAAAACAGAAGCTTCTATATGGAACCATTGGTTTCTAATCAAGTTCATTGCAATATCCAAGCATGTCTAATGGGATAGACTGAAATATCGCTTGGTGTCGCTGTGTCGGTGCTTGGTGACACAGGCGACATTTTAGTTGACTTTTCGACCGACCAATCTGAGGCAGAGTCGCAGAGATTGTGGTCATAAAGGGAACCGACGGAGAAGAAGGAGAAACCTCTGCCGTGGAAGTAGACGATGACGGGGAGGGTTACGGCGGGAACAGCGGCAGTTTCAATAGGTGTGTAGAGGCGAAACCAGATTACCAGATTACCAGAGGTTTCAGGTGGTGTCAATCTATTGATGGTGACTTTGAAGTCAAGCTTGATGGTGCCGTGGGGCGCTGCAAAGCTTCCATTATGGCAGCAAGGATAGTCAGCACGAGCTTTGGCTTCCATGGAAGCTCTATTGATGTCTCTCTTTCCATTCTCTCTGATCTCTCTCAGTCTCTCTCTCTCTCTCTCTCAAAAGGTTGAGAATGCAGCACGACCCAGTTGAGTTCCTGATGAAGAAGAGAGATTTGTGAGATATGTGCATTCTCTTTGATCTCTCTCTCTTTCCATTCAGCCAAGGGTTACAGAAAAGTTTCTTCCGTTTTTTCCATTTTTGAAATCTCATGGAGAAATACTTCTTCTTCTTCTTCTCGATCTTCATCTTCGTTTTCATCACTGTCTGCAATTACGAACTACACAAAAAACAACAGAGACGATGACACAGAGACTATTATTCTCTTTGTCTCCATTTTCTCTCTAACCTAAGACTTGTTTGAAGTCATCGTCGTCTTCATTGGAGAAGCAATTGCAGGTTTTCTCTCTCTCCGCAAACGGTCGACTTTTCGACGGTCGGCGATATATCGCCGTTAAGTCGGCGCTTAATGATAAAGTCATATCGCTGGGGGGTTTCGTGTCATCTCCCAGCGACACGGCAATATATAGACTGGTTTTCATCAATAAGATGTTCATGCCCATCCTGACCTTATTGTTTGTTTCTCCAGAAATGCAGTGGAAGGATCTGAAAGGCTTCCAAACTAACCTGAATTTGATGGGAGTCCCTTGATTAGTAAACAAGGCCTGAAAATGTCAAGCCATGAGCAAATAGTACATGCATTGACACAAGTCATTGATGGCCTCCAAATATGGGCCCTTCCCTATAACAAGTGGATAATGCACAAACGAGAAATTGCACCACATGTAATGAGACTATGAGAGAGAAAGAAAAGCAGTAGGTTACCGGTGGTAGTAATCCAAATATAATATATGGGCAATATGTTACAGATGGTAGAATCCAAATATTATAATACGACAGAACCACAACTCAATCAGAATTTCTCTCTCCTAAGTGTTTGTTGGTAGTGTTGTAACTAATATATCCATTACCGGTTTATACCGGTCAAACCAACCTCAGCCGGGTTCGATTGAGAGATAAAGGCAAGATGATCAAAGACGTCCAAAAAGGAGCGATGATCTGATGGTCATGATTGAAAGAGAATTATAAGCGGGAAAGCCAGTATAAAAGCAAGGGAAGATCCGTAGGAAGGTAAGTCTCTGAAATCAGCCAAAACTCTAAGCTCACTCTGATTGAACTCCATTACTAGCATTTTAGAAGCTCCATAGAGCTCTGTAAACACCATCAATACCATACTGACTAGATCGTCGGAGACGAGACGCCGATCAAGACGATCGGCTCCGTTTCTTACTGTAATTCTGTTTCTTTCAGGAGTGAGAGGTTGATTGATCGAAGAGCAAACCAGATCAAATCAGATCTGAGGAACCAGATCAAATCAGATCTGAGGAGTTCGGTGCGAGAAACTACGGTTCAAGGCGATCGGCAGAAATAGCACCAACATTTGGCGCCGTCTGTGGGAAAATCAGGTCAGAACAAAAGCTATGGCTCAATCACCTGAGCGAGAGGAGGAATTACCGATAGAAATGGCGGAAACAAGCCAGAGGGAGCCAAGGAGAGTAAATCCAAAAAGAAGAACGAGAGAAGTGGTTCTGATGCCGCAAATTCCAGTGATGCAAACTCGACAGAGGCAGAGAATGCTGGAGGATCATTCTCCACCTCGTCCAACTGATCAGTTTGAAAGGCAAGAGAAACAATTAGCAGATACATTGGCGACATCTCGTTCAGAGTTAGATCCAAATCTGATCGCTGAGCAGTTTGAGAGCATGCAGCATCAAATACTAGAGACACAAAATCTGATGAGGACTTTCATCAAGCAGATCGGAGTACATTCTGAGGAAAGAGTTCAGGTCTTGTCAGCTAGAAGATCTCGGACTCTTTCCCGTGCAAAAGCGACCTCTGTCCCAAATTCTCATATTCAAAAGCCAGGAGGAAGCCGAAGGAGATCATTTCTGAAGGAAGGATCAGGAGAAAGTGCGGATCCAAACTATATTCCACTAAAGACAGAAGATCGAGAATCGTCCAGAGATGATCAATTGAGTCATATCTGGAGCAAAAAGAGTAGAAGCGTTGGGGATTGGAGAGATAAGACAGAAACAGGAAAATCAGGAGATTGCAGATCTGAAGTCTATGGATCGGAAATCAGTAAAAGATTTCGCGTCCTCGATGATCAGATCCAACGACTGGTGAACAAAGATGGCGGAGAAAAAGTTGAGGAAATAATGAACCAGAATCCATTTGCTAAAAACATTATGTCAGCACCATTGCCGCGCAATTTTAAATTCCGACATTCACGATGTACGATGGAAGTACAGATCCAATGGAACATCCGGCTCGGGTTCAACTCGTTATGATGCTAGGTGTAACTCTAATATTTTAAAGTGTCGCTCATTTCCATCTTCCTTGAAAGGATCTGCAACAACCTGGTTCTTCGGCTTTATTACCGCATTCCATTAAGGATTTTAAGGATTTGACGAAAGTATTCTTGTCAAGATTCCAAAGTAGCATGAAAAGCAAAAAATTGTTGATAACTTAGCTGCAATCCGTCAAAAATCGGGAGAATCAGTTCGAAATTATATGAGGAGATTCAATCAGGAGTCAATTCAAATTAAAAATTTGAATGAGGCGGTGGCATATGACGCTACGTTCAGAGGCCTAACAGATGAGCATCTTCTGGAATTCCTGATCATGAACAAGCCAGCGAATATAGCAGAATTGACGACTCGCTGTAATTAGTATGCAAATATGAAAGACATTCTCCAAGCAAGAAAAGAAACTGATAGCAGTGGAGTTAAAAGGAAAGATGATGGAGTTGTGAAATCTGATCAGAGAGATCAGAGAGAGCGAAGGAATAGCAGGAGCTTTTCAAGAAATATTCCTGATCGTCAATACAGAAGGGACATTCCAAAACCATTCCAAGAAAACTATACTCCTCTCAACGCAAGAAGATCGGAAATTCTGATGCAAATTCACCATCAGGGATTTATGAAATGGCCACTACCTATGATAGCAAAGGCGGATGAGAGGAATCCGAATAGGTTCTCAGAGATATCACAAAGATCATGGTCATGATACCGATGATCGCAGAATTCTGAAAAATGAAATTGAACGACTGATCAACCAAGGAAGATTGGACCAATATGTTCAAAAGAGAAATGGGGGAAACAGAAGAAATGCCGCTGATCAGCCGAGAAGGTGGAACAATCGAACACCAGCTAGAGAAGAACAAGCCAAGGGAGATTTTCAGTACAACTCTCCAGAGGAAAATACTAAACAAGCAGGAAAATCGCGCAGATTCAATGGATAATCCCCCGTCATGACCATCCTGGGAAGTTTGGACTTAAATTCAATTTCAAAATCTAAGGCTCACGCCTGTATGTGAATACTGTCGAATCTCATGTTATTCCTAGAAGAATCAAAATGATGAAGGAAATAGTCTTCACGGAGGAAGAAATGGAAGGAATTCAAGAACCACACGATGACGCCATTGTGGTGGTCATCGAGGTGGCAAACAGAGATATTCATAGAGTTCTGGTAGACACAGGATCATCTGTAGACATCATGTCTTACGAAGCTTTTCAACGATTGAAGTTGGATACGGTCAAGATAAAACCTTGCAAGACAAGACTATTTGGATTTTCTCGGAGAGTCTACTTCGGTAGAGGGAACCGTGGAGCTAACGATAACACTTGGAACACATCCACAAACGGTAACTACAGTTACTAAATTTTTGTTAATAAAAAGTCTATCAGCATACAATATAATTCTCGGGAGACCAACGTTGAATACTATTGGTGCAATAATTTCGACAAGACATTTGAAGGTCAAATTCCCAACAGAAGGAGGCATTGGAGAATGCAAATCAGATCAGAAAACTTCAAGGCAAAGCTATACAACTTTTTTGAAGGATTCAAAAGCACAAGGAAAGGCACTCGCCTTTACTGTTGAAGTTACGGATAACAGGGATGAGGAAAAAATTCAAAGAGGTGAACCGGTAGAAAAGCTGGAAAAAAATTGTTTTGGTTTGGAGAATCCAGAAAAAGGGACCATGATAGGAGCTGATCAGAACAGTCAGGACAAGGAGCAATTGAAAGAATTTCTTCAGCAAAACGCAGATGTCTTTGCCTGGTCAGCACAAGACATGCCAGGTTTAAGCAGAGAGGTGGCGGAGCATTGTTTATGGATAGATAAATCTATCAAACCAGTGAAACAGAGACGAAGGAATTTCTCGTCAGAAAAGCATGATGCAATTAAGGTTGAAGTGGACAAACTTAGGAGATCTGAGTTCATTGAGCAAATCGAGTGTCCAAGGTGGCTAGCAAATGTGGTAATGGTGAAAAAGCATAATGGAAAATGGCGAATGTGTGTAGATTACACTGATTTGAATAAGGCATGTCCCAAGGATTGCTATCCCTTGCCGCGAATTGATCAGCTAATCGATGCCACATCAGGTCAGCAAATGTTGAGTTTTATGGATGCTTATTCAAAGTTATAATCAAATTCTTATGAAGAAGGAGGATCAACCTCACACGGCATTCATGACCAATCGGGAAAGCTATTGTTATAAAGTTATGCCTTTTGGGTTAAAAAATGTTGGTGCAACATACCAAAGGGCAATGAACAAGCTGTTCGCTGATCAGATTGGAAGAAATATGGAGGTTTATGTAGATGATCTTCTTGTAAAAAGTCAATTTAAATCTGATCATCTCGTCGATTTAAGAGAGTGCTTTGATGTATTGAGGAGAAATGGAATGAGACTCAATCCCGAGAAGTGTGCATTTGGAGTTTCATCCGGTAAATTCCTAGGTTTCATGGTCACACAGAGGGGCATTGAAGCAAATCTAGAAAACAACGTGGAGGGGCTAACTTAAATACTGACGGCGCCCCAAAAGATGAAAGAAATTCAAAGCTGATCATCTCGTCCGATTTAAGAGAGTGCTTTGATGTATTGAGGAGAAATGGAATGAGACTCAATCCGAGAAGTGTGCATTTGGAGTTTCATCTCGTAAATTCCTAGGTTTCATGGTCACACAGTAGGGGCATTGAAGCAAATCCAGAAAAAGGTCGGGGCTATCTTAAATATGCACGGCTCCCACAGGATGAAAGAAATTCAAAGCTTAACAGAAGAGTTGCGGCATTAAGTAGATTTATATCCAGATCAGGAGATAAGTGTGCACCATTCTTCAAGGCTTTGAAGAATCTAAATGCACTCAACGAATTCAAATGGTCGAGGACTCGTCGGAATTCATTTGAAGAGCTCAAGAGGAGGTTGACCAACTCCACCAATTTTATCTCGACCAAAGCCCGGAGAAAGCTTGCAGATATATCTATCTTCTTCAAAGGCGGCGGTAAGCGCGGTGTTAATCCGGGAGGAAGGTACTATTCAAAATCCTATCTACTTTGTAAGCCATACATTGTTAGATGCAGAATCTAGATATCTGGAATTTGAGAAACAGGCTTTCGCCTTAATAGGAGCAGCCAGGAAGCTCCGACCCTATTTTCAGGCTCATCCAATTATTGTTCTTACTAACTGGCCTTTAAAGAAAATACCGCATAAACCCGATCGGGCAGGGAGAATGGTATCATGGGCGTAGAGTTAACAGTAACATGATATAGATTATAAACCTAGAACCGCGATAAAGGCACAAGTTTTGGCCGATTTTATTGCTGAAAGCATTTCATCACCAGAGGAGGAAAAGATTCTAGTAAGGTGTCTTCTGTGTGGACCTTACATGTAGATGGGTCAAGTCATTCGCAGGGATCAGGAGCGGGAGTGATTTTACAAAGTCCGTCGGATTTGTAATTCAAAATGCACTTCGGTTTAATTTTCATGCTTCAAACAATGAAGCAGAATATGAAGCTCTTATAGCAGGGTTACGACTAGCCAGATCTCTCTATGTTCAAAGCATCGAAGTAAAAAGTGATTCTGAGCTAGTGGTCAATCAAGTCACGGGAGCGTATGGTGCGAAAGATGATCGAATGGTCAGCTATCTTAAAAAAGTATCACAATGTAAGGAGTGGTTCGCACAATTCTCGATCACAAGGATATCTCGAAATCAAAATAATGAAGCGATTCTCCGGCAAAATTGGCATCCGCAAAGTCGAATTCTATTCCACAAACCGTATATTATGAGGAGCTAGATATTCCGGCATATTCAGAGCGTAGATAATGGAAATTGACGCAGAGATATCTTGGATGGATCCTATTATACAAGATTCGAAGGATGGTATTCTTCCTGAAGATAGGGAAAAGGCCAGAACTGTGAAAAGAAGGGCTGCCAGGTTTATTCTAAAAAATGAGTTATTATATAAAAGAACAGTTTCTGGGCCACTTTTGAAATGTTTGGGACCCTCTGATGCTCTTTATGCCTTATCCGAAGTTCACGAAGGAATTTGTGGAAATCACTTAGGTGGGAAAGTTTTGGCGTATAAAATTTTAAGACAAGGATTTTATTGGCCACGAATGCAACTCGAGGCAATTGAGTATGTAAGAAGGTGTCATCAATGCCGATTCATGCACCAATTCGGGAGCCACCAAGCAGAGAGCAGCCTAACATCAATTCTTAATCCTCTCCCATTTGCTATGTGGGGTATGGATTTGTTGGGACCTTTTCCGTTGCAGCTGGAGGGAAAAAGTTTGTAGTGGCTGCAATCGATTATTTTACGAAATGGGTAGAAGCGTAAGCCTTGGCAACAACTACCACGAGTCAAATTGAAAAGTTCTTCGGAAATCATGTCATATTCAGATATGGCCTACCAAAGATTCTACCGAATCGATCACGGACCGCAATTTGACAATGAAAGATTCAAGGAATTCTGTGCAGATTATCATATTGAGTGCAAACACTCATCTGTAGCATATCCTCAATGCAATGGCCAAATTGAGGTAACAAACAAAACACTTTTGCAGGGGATAAAAAAGAGACTGGATGAAGCGCATAATTTGTGGATTGATGAACTACCTCATGTACTATGGGCGTATAGGACTACGGTCAGGACCCCAATAGGTGAAACACCTTTCAGACTGGCGTATGGGTCGAAGCATTGGCTCCAAGTGGAGGTTATGGTGGGATCAAACAAATATGAAGGATTTGATCCAATAACTAATGAAGAGGGACTGCGGGCAAACCTCGAATTTTTAGATGAAGTCAGAGAAAGGGCCTTATACCGTAATATGGAATATCAGAGGAGAACAGCAGCGTATTATAATGCTCGAATCAAACATAAATCTTTCAGAGTAGGAGATTTGTTTTAAGGAAAAAATCAGCATCAGATCCAAGGAACTGTGGAAAGCTTTCTGCAAACTGGGAAGGACCATATGTGGTAACAAAAACTGTGAGCAAAAACACATATTGGCTGAAGGACTCTCATGGAAGTTGTTTGAAACGACCGTGGAATGTAGTTCACCTTAAGAAATATTATCAAGAGAAAGAATTTTCTCGGTATTCTTGGAGAATGCATTTTATTATACGTGGTCATCCAAAGTTTCTTCTTCATTATTAATCCAAAAGACATTTATGCGAACCAGTTTCTTCTGATCAAGCCATTTCAACGCTGATCCAGGGTCATTCTTTTTGAGGATGATCCCGACTTCCGAAGTCGGACCCAAGTGGTCACCTTCCGAGGCCTGGTCATGCTTTCCGAAGCCGATCACGGATCATTCCGTACCGAGGGTGATCCCGACTCTTCGTGAGTTAGGCTCAAGTAGCCAGCCTTCCGAGGCGTGATTATGCTAGCCGATCCGGATCATTCCGTACCGAGGGTGATCCCGACTCTTCGTGAGTTAGACTCAAGTAGCCAGCCTTCCGAGGCCTGGTCATGCTTTCCGAAGCTGATCACGGATCATTCCGTACCGAGGGTGATCCCGACTCTTCGTGAGTTAGGCTCAAGTAGCCAGCCTTCCGAGGCCCGGTCATGCTTTCCGAAGCCGATCACGGATCATTCCGTACCGAGGATGATCCCGACTTTACGTAAGTCGGGCTCTGTAGCCAGGTCATGCTAAGCTAATCACGGATTATTCCTTTCGCGAGGGTGATCCCGGATTGTTCCTTCCGAGGAATGATCCCGACTTTCAGAAGTCAGGCTCAAGTAGCCAGCCTTTCGAGGCCTGGTCATGTTTTCCGAAGCTGATCACGGATCATTCCTTTCGCAAGGATGATCCCGGATTGTTCCTTCCGAGGAATGATCCCGACTTTCCGAAGTCAGGCTCCAGTAGGCCATCTTTCTAAGGCAGCATTCGGATCGAGTACGACGGAATTAATCAAGTAAAATAACTCAAGGATCAAAGTTACACCGAGGACTATTAATTGAAGTTCAAAGGTCGATCAGGTATTAAATCAACATCTCAAGGTATCTCGATTAGGTATTAAAGTTCCTTTCAAATACTTTTTCATCAGAGGTATTTCAGCAGAAGTCAATTTACAAAGTTTGATCAAAGATATATGCATCTAACCAATTATAAATTGGTTAAAAGATGATAGTTAACATTGCGAAAGATACTATTATGTCGAAACTAAATATATATATATATATATAATATATATATATATATATATATATATATATATATATATATATATATATATATATATATATATATATATATAATATAAAAATAATAACAATAGAAGGAAGGAAGAAAATTTCATCCATATAAAAGTTGAACAAGTTAAAAAAACCTCATATGCAAAAGAGGTAGGCAAGAAAGAAAAAGGTAAGTTCATAAAGCAAAAAGAGTGTTTTCTTCATATGTGTGATTTTGTAGATGGATCAACATCGTAGCATTACCGCACGGATCAACATCAACAAGATCATTAGCAGCAATATCTTCATCTCCTTGAGTAGGTAAATTATCATCATCATTATCATCTCGAACCACTCGGCGTAATGATCCGGGCCGAGCCGGAGGAATCACTCATATCATTATCGTAATCATCTTCTCGATGAACAATCGAACCGGGATGCTTCAAATTCCTAAGATCAAAAAAGGTTCTAGAAGGGAGAAATTCTAGGGATAACAACTTGAAATCTAAACCAGGATGCGTCTTAAGGATCTCTGAAAAAATTTGGTCAGAGCAATCCTTTACCATATTTTTGCAAAACCCTAGGAAAGTTGGATTATCTCCAACTTCCTTCATAGAGGAGGTAACCGAATTTAAAACTATCCGGTTTTCACTTTGTATTCTCTCTTTTCAAATTCAAACTGTTTCCTCTCTCGCTCTAAGTCTTCATGCAGCAAAGTTTTGAATTTTAAAGTTTCATCCAGGAGAGCATGAAGGTTTTTTTCTCTTTAGAAACCAAATTAAAGGAAGCATCGAGATTATCCTTTTTCATCTGTTATCTCATCGAGTCTTAACTCCAAACCATTACTCTTATCCTCCAAAGCAGACTTCTCCAGCAGAATTGAACTGAAAGCGTTCACATGATATTCTTGTGCCAACTCTAAAGCTGTATTTAGCTTTTCAATCTCATTAAACTTCTCCTGGAGTTCATTCTTTTCCTTCTCAATACTTTGTGACTAGACCAATGCTCAGGTTAGCTTTCCTTTAAAATCTTCTCTTTCACTTGTGGCAATTTTGGCCCTGTCAAGGGCATCATCCTTTAACATTTTAAGTTGAAAAAGCTCATTCCTATGATTCAAAACGGCTTCTCTCAACATAGAAACTTCTTCCCGCAATTCAAGACAATGGTCGAGCAAATTTCATAATCAGGATGCAAACTATCAAGATCATTCATCAAATCTATTTCTCTCGAACTCACCTGCCGATAATTTTCTCTCCGAAGATCCCAATTTTCTTCGAAGATCCCGTACCTCATTAACCAATTCGAAGTTCTTCTTCATCAGTTCATCATTTTCCCGAGACAAAGTTTTTTCTCTCTCCAATACTTCGGAAAATGCATTGAAGGCAGCCCCAAAACATCCGTTGATCAATCAATATATATATATATATATCTATATATATATATATATATATATATATATATATATATATATATATATATATATATATATATATATATAATATATATATATATATATATATATATATTAAAGACAATATAAGTAATCGATCAATAGTAAATAAAAGAAAGGGAAAAAGGTTTAATTCTTACCCCCACCCATGAGAATAAAGGTCGAATCGACATCCGTACAGTATTCCTCTTGTCACGAGGGATTCTGCCTTTTGTACCCCATTCTCTAGCAGCCTCCCAATTACATTACGGCTGGCCGTATGATTTTCTTTTAAAAACCACTCAGGGTGGAAAGGATTCCCGGAATCAGCATTGCTCATGGTATCATCAACCTGGTCAAGGGTTGGTTGGAGATCAGCTATCTCAAGAATATTCTCAGGATTAACATTTACTCGAACATCATTTGAACCAGTCTGCATGATGATATTTTCTTGGTCTTCATGACCGTCATAAGGGTCAATTACCATGAGAGCTTCAGGTGGGACAAGATTATTCTCTGGGAGAGCTACTTCATGAATTCCATGGGAAACATTTTGGTTATTTTCCTCCAAAGGAGAAACATCTTGATCATTTTTCTCAGGAGGGGGAACATCAATATCTGGGGGAGCAACAACATTAGTATCTGGGGCAGCAACAACATCAGTATCTGGGACAGCAACATCGAACACAGGGATGGATAAAGGTAAAACGGAAACGGAAATTTCATTCACACGATCCTCGGCAACAACATCCAAGGAAGAGACAGGAACATCAACATTTTCATCACATAATTGATCGGCTATTTCTTCAATAATACCACCTGCAGCATGTGTTAGTATGTCTTCAGCAATTTTCTTCAGATGGTCAGAAGAATAGTCAAATAAATCCTTACCTTGACCTTCGTCCTCAACCATTTTTTTTCCGGGAAGACGGAAGTATCATGAGGAATTTCTTCACGTGGATTATCTTCCAAAAGTGGGAACTTCTATGGGGAGCAAAGATGAATTTCTTTTCTTCTTTTCTTTTTCTTCTTTGAGCCGACGGGCCTTGGTCGAGATCGGACTCGTAGACCTAAGTCTACATCTCAATGTATTGGAGGTTCTGGAGGTCCTCATCTTGGGACCAGGGGTTTCACTTGCAACTGTTTTCACAATTTGCACATCAAGCATCTTCTCCGATGGCACTTTCTGGAGCCGGGGTAGTTTTCTCTTGATCAGGGGAATCTCTCTTAGCAGTTTTTCTTTTTGAAGGATGACGGGCAGTGTGTTTTCTTTTCTTGGAGGGTTTAATAACCCTAGAATCAGATTTCTTTTCCTCTGAAACACTTCTCCGTAGATCAGCAACATTAAGGATGGGACGAGCATTACTTCTGATGGCAAAAATATATGACAATGAGTAAGGATTACAAAAAGATAGAAAGGTATACAACAGTTATTATCTTTACCTGGAAAAAGGCCGTGACTAATGAGACATGCATCTGTCTTCAACTTGGCCGCATCTATGGGAGTTCCAGTCGGAATCATACTCCAGGTTATTCGGTCATATTCAGTAAGCACAGGACATACTTTTAGAGGAGATAAGGATTCCAAGGAATGAAGACACCATCGAGACCGGAAGTTTGGATTTGGAATGGCGCAGAAGAAGTATTTTTCCCGCCATTGCTTGTTGTCATGGGGAATGGAAGAATCAATGAAAATTTTGGATTCTCTTCCCAGTTCACCCAAAATGCAGGTTCTTCTGGCAAAGTGAAGGTATCCGCGTTCGCGGGATACTTTCAAAGTGTAATAATTTCTGAAGAGATCAACAGACGGGACACGATTCATCTGGAGAATAAACGCAAAAAAACAGTAAACCAGCCTCCAACTATTTGGAGTAAGCTGAGAAGGACAGACATAATAATAGTCCAATAAAGATTGAACTACGGGAATCAGGGGGATTCTAAAACCTGAATCAAGGTGATCAAGGTAGATGGTGATAACACCAGGATCAACTGAGTAAGGACAGTCGGAGGAGTCAGGAACCCATACTCTAGCATCAGAAGGAAAATGGTAACTTTCCAAATAAGAATCCAAGTGGGATTTCTTTATTTTAGTGGGATACCACTCAGGACCAGCATGCTTTGGGTCCATTTTTTCTCTGGACATGTTGACAGGAGTATAAAGAAGGATGGCTTCGTCATGAGCATACGGGACCGGTTTCCAGTCTGAAGGATTATGTTGAGAGGAGGAAGAAGCACTAGACACGTTTTTCATTTGCTCGCTGCTTGGAGGTATATCAGGTTGGGAAGAGGTACTGGGTACTGAAGGATTGGAAGCAGGATCCATGGCGGAGACAAGAAAGGAAGAAGAAGAAAATTGAAAAGGTAAAATCTGAAAAGGAGTAATAAAGGAGTTAGCAGATAGGTATGTTGATGTTCGCGAAGAAGAACAGAGTATGGAAAGGAAAAGGCAACAGTTGACAGATATATATAAAGAATGAGAGAGGATTTCTTGAAAGGAGGGGGAAATACACGATGGTCCAAAATCAATGGTCATTACCTTTCGTAACCGACGCGTGGGATTAATCGGCTAACGTATGAAAAACAAAGTAGCTTGAAAAGAATGAAGATGATGTGTGAAAGGGCAAGGGAACAATATGATGGTAATGCATGGGAAAAAGACGAAGTCAGTGATCAAGCGGCGGTAATGTTAAGGAAGTTAAAAAGTTATATTTGAAAATTCAGAAAAGATCTGACAAGACAATGATTTCAGCCGGTTTTAAGATAACTTGGGGGCTGAGTACAGTAATATAATTTCAACCAATACAAAGGACATGATTTCATGAGAGATATGGTTATAAGCAGATTTTCAAGATAATGATGATATGATATGATAACTCGTCATCAAGATTTTGAAGAAATCGAGGATTACCTGGGGAAAAGGCGTAATAGCTGGACAAGGAATACTGTGTGATTTTGATGAAAAGGATAAAACCTGCTGATCAGAGTCTCATTAAGATTCAACCTGATCAGCAGGCTTGGGGGCTTATGTTGTAACTAATATATCCATTACCGGTTTATACCGGTCAAACCAACCTCAGCCGGGTTCGATTGAGAGATAAAGGCAAGATGATCAAAGACGTCCAAAAAGGAGCGATGATTTGATGGTCATGATTGAAAGAGAATTATAAGCGGGAAAGCCAATATAAAAGCAAGGGAAGATCCGTAGGAAGGTAAGTCTCTGAAATCAGCCAAAACTCTAAGCTCACTCTGATTGAACTCCATTACTAGCATTTTAGAAGCTCCATAGAGCTCTGTAAACACCATCAATACCATACTGACTAGATCGTCGGAGACGAGACGCCGATCAAGACAATCGGCTCCGTTTCTTACTGTAATTATGTTTCTTTCAGGAGTGAGAGGTTGATTGATCGAAGAGCAAACCAGATCAAATCAAATCTGAGGAGTTCGGTGCGAGAAACTACGGTTCAAGGCGATCGGCAGAAATAGCACCAACAGGTAGCGATCAATTTCAAATTTTCTTTTGCGCTGTCACCATGGTTATCATCCCTCAGTTCCTTAATTTGTAACCATATCTTATACCCAAAAAAAAATTTTAATCATATCTATAACAGATTAGCTGGCATATGAAATGATGCCAGACAAATCCTCTAGGGACAATTAAATCCAAAATGAGTAATGGAACACAATTTTAGTTTATATTATTGATGATGCACATCCAGATAATTCCTAATGATGGATGCCAAAAGGATTTCCGTTCTTCAGCTCCTGGACCTGCCATTTCCCCTCTTCTGGATGAAGAAAGGTGATGCAGTTAAGACTGTTCAATTCGGCCTTGGGAGACACCATTTCAGCTTAGTGCAGGGTTTCGGCCAGAGGGTAGGCCCTATCTCACACCAACTGGTCAAAATTGTAGAGCAGGGGACCTTCTATTTTGACCAGCTGCCTGGTTTGAACTTGCTCCCAATGCTGGTCTGAACATGTCCTACCTGGTTCATTCCTAGGCTGGTTCCAGTGTTTTCTGGCTCTACATCAACATCGGTAAAAGTTTATTCATCCTGATAGTTCTGTGAAAAGGCAGACGTGCTCACAAAGGAACCACCTCAGTCCGTGTTTGGAATTTCAAGGTAAATGTATGTTCTCGACAAGTTTGAAACCTGCCAATTTTTTTGAGCTCAACATGTTGAAATAGCTGAAGTATACATCTTCCAGATTTTGAAATCAATGCACCAATAGACATCTGAGATTAATGGGAGTTTCCACATAGAACAACTGCATCTTTTACTGTTGGTTTCATCTCACTACAGCCTGTATCACAAACCCCAACCCCCTCCCCACCCCCCGGTAGACCATAATGAAATTTCAAAAAACCTTTCTTTTTCTCATTTGAGTTGGTTCCTTAAAAGATCCTGGTTACAAAAAGGTCTCATTTTGGGACAAAACTGAAGCATGATATCATGCAGCCTGAATTTTCAAGTATAAGCCAAAATGTGAACTTAAAGGAAGAGGCATACCAGGATTACCAGGTGCAAGAAGCTCCCAAAACTGTGGGTTTTTTTGAGCTCAACTTGTCGAAATAGCGGTAAGTATTTGTCTTCCAGGTTTTGAAATCAATTCACCAATCAACATATGAGATTAAGGGAGTTTCCACATAGAACAACTACAACTTTTACTGTTGGTTTCATCTCACTACAGCCCGTATCACAAACCCCAACCCCCCCCCCCCCCACGCCCCGGTAGCCCATAGCGAAATTTCAAGAAACTTTTCTTTTTCTCATTTGAGTTGCTTCCTTAAATGATCCTGGTTACACCAATGTCTCATTTTGGGACAAAACTGAGGCATGATATCATGCAGCCTGCATTTTCAAGTGAGCCAAAATGTGAAATTACAAGAAGGCGCATACCAAGTGCATGAAGCTCCCAAAACTGCAGGTTCTGGGGTAATCCAACAAGTTAAATAAGGAATAAATTGCAGGCTCCAATAATTTCTAGTTTTTCTACAGGACAATCTTTAGAGTTTTAAACTTCTTGCTCAACCTACCTAAAATGACACAGGGGTTAGATCCACTCATGCCATTTATAAGCTCATGTGGTTGACATATCTCAAGGTTAACCATTCTGAAGTTCTGTAAGAAAAAAAATTCAAGGTATAGGATCATGTTCCTTGGATAAACCTGCAAATAAAGCATTTATTTTAAGATAATAAAGCAGATGGAAGAATTCTGCCATAAACAACTGCTAACAGTCAATAGATCTGAGACATGTTTTCTATCTCATTCATGGTGACTCTCGCTATATATTTAATCTAAAAGTCGCAAGATGTCCTTTGTGAAAAGACCCTACATTGAGTTTTCTTTGGATTGGCCTATAACTAGTTTACAAGAAATAATATTTATGAAATTGACTAGGATCAAATATTGTGTCATGAGGGAAATTTAGAAATCAACTAGGTCATTGTGTTTTCCAGATCCTAGGTCTGCATATCAATTAGTTCCACTACATAGAATATGGGAACATTTAAAACTAATCAGCTAGTGTTTCACTTTATTAGCTCTGTGTATAGTTCAATTATTTCGACTATGTTGTACAAAGTGGGCACATTTGTTAGGGTTTCTGTCCTAACCAATTTACTGAATATCTTGCTTGGTTTCAGTGTTGGAATTATTTTTCACATTTTATTCTTTCTCATCGTGCTGGTGGTGGGTTTTGGGCCATATTCACAAGACCAGGACCATTCCTGCATCACTCTTCTTGAAACTGGATTTTATATCAAACTAGAACCATGACCTTGGACCATCCATAGTTTCCAGTCATGACCTGTGTCACCCACCCGCAGCACTCCACATTTTTTTACCTCTTTACTCTTTTCCTTTTTTCTCAATTCACTATAAATCATTTGTTATTATCAGCAGGGGGAAGAACAAAAGGTAATATAAATAAGACAACTATCTAATGAGTTAACAGAGAAAGATGGAGCTTTTGTTGACCAATATCTGTTTAGAGACATCAGTCATGCATAAGAAACTAATATTTTGGATTAGTCTATAGTGTGAAACCATTCCTTATGTACAATTTCAGAATTTATATTTCTTATAAAGAATGAAAAGGGAAAACCTGTCTAGCACAAAAAGGAGGGCGTCACCCAGCATTGCAGCAAAATCAAACGCCTATAAGCAATAACCGGCAATTGGAAGAACTTGTTACCAGTTTGCACATCTTATGTGGGACTTGGTTTCATTTGAAATATTGAAAATGAATACATTCACCTTACTCAGCAGTCTCCTCTTCTCCAATTGACTCAAGAAAAGGGGAAAACCTATTTATGGTCCTCACAGACATCTGTTCAGGGCTTTGCTTGTTTAGCCTTTCCATGACAATGAATCCAAAACAGTTTAAAGCATTGCCTGTGAGATTTGAAGAAAATGATCAGATCATTAGTCCCTCTCAAATGGCTTAAACTGCTATCGGCCATAATTTATATTTAAGAAATGAACAAAGATATTAGAGCAAATTGCATTGGCACCCCAAAATGGAGGCCTTAAAGCACTGACACCCCACTTTATTTTTAAAAAGCACAGAGACCCCAAAATTGGATTTTCATTGGATATATTTGTCAAAATTATCACTGAAAACAGTTAAGTCACTGTTTATTTTCAAAAATATTCCTATAATAAACAGTGTCTGAAAGGTTTTCAGTGATAATTTTGACAAATATATCCAATGAATATCTAATTTTGGGGTCTCTGTGCTTTTTAAACATAAAGTGAGATGTCAGTGCTTTAAGGCCTCCATTTTGAGGTGTCAGTGCAATTTGCTCAATATATTAATTACAAGCAAAGTCAAGGAAGTCATCCATCCTTAATTAACCATAGAAGTAGGACAAGCCCAGAGTCCATGGGTTTCTAGAGGCCAAGGCTCTATTTTTCTTGAATCCAGCAAAAAACCATAATTCTAGTGTGCTTAGAAACCAAATTGGAAAAAGAATTTTGGTATCAGGATATCAATAACTCCCATCCCAACTAACTACTGTTTTAAATTACTCTTGGTTTGCATCATAATGAGTACTTCAAATTTTCCTTTTCTTTTATGCAAAATAACTGTTTTGGTAATAAAAGAATTACAATTTGGACATAAAAGTCATGAGAATCCTGCGCCTCTATAAACCTTTGAATGTATAGTTATTCCTTGTGCAGAAGCCTATAGCAGCTGGTTTGCCTTTTTTTCTTAAATTCCCTCTCATTGGTCTGCTAATGTTGTACCATCTGCATGGTCCTCTAATTTGTTTGTAATAGGTTCCAAATTCAGACTCCAACCTGACTTTGACTTTTCAAAATGCAGAAGATGCAAATCCTAGAGGCTTACATCCTCAAGATTCCTATCTCTCCGGTTAGATTCTAAAAATTTGGGGGGGGGGGGGGGGGTTACCCAGTGCACGAAACTCCAACACTGTGGAATGTCTGGGGTCTCGGTATACTCAGATTCTGCTACATTAAAATATGAAATTTCATTTCCTGGCTTTGCACCATGATTTCATGTCAGGTAGCTACAAAATATAAGATGTCTACTTATTGAGGAGGCTCATGGAAAGATACAGAGATAGAAGGATGGATCTATATATTGCCTTAATTGACCTGGAAAGAGCCTACAACTGAGTCCCCAGATAATTAATCCAACATACTCTCGAAGGTTAAGATACTATTCAATATTAGTATCAACATACACACTAGTAGTACTGTGAACAGGATGAAAATAATCATCAAAGGGGACATTATAGTATAAAAAGAAGATACGGTTCAGTGAGAATGTTTCACTGTATACCAAACTTCCTCATAAATTTAGAAGGTAGAAGTACTTGATGAAAATTAACATACCTCACCATTCAAGCTTTGTAATCAATCCAATCTGCTGCATCCAACAGCACCAAAAACTGCTATGAGCGGCAAATAGAGTAAAATCTAAATTGTTGGCCTCTCATTTCAATGCAGTTGCTCAATCTTTTTTAGTAGTTCAAGACATCCATCGGGCTCATCTCTCTTCAACAGAAATTCAATATTTGGTGGAACTGGAATGTCATTCTCAATGTTGTGTTTCAAGATGTCAGAAATCAATTTTTGTGCTTCTTGGACCTTTCCTTGGTTATGAAGTCCATCAATCAAAGGGCTGCATAATGACAACAATGGATTGTAACCGCCACCAAGAATTTGATTCACGATTTTAAGGCAATAATCAAATTTGCACTCCCTACAGTAGTGCTCAATAAGAAACGAACAAACAGCTTTGTCAGGAAAGAGACCCCGCTCCAGCATATCATGTGTAAGAGTATCAGCTTCAGCAATTCTCCCTTCCTTACAAAAGCCTATAATTAAAAAATTGTACATATCTGCAGTAAGCCCACCACATTTCTCAAGCTTATCTCTAAGTTTAAGAGCATTGGCTATGTCAACTCCCTTGAAAACTTGATTCAAGAGCCAATCATCATCTTTGTCTTCCATGACTAATGAATCAGCATCCAAATCAGGGTTAGGCCTTGCTGCATTTATCTCAAAACCCTTGCTTGAGGAATGTAACCTTTTCAATAGTGGGTAATAGATATTATGATTAGGCTGCCATCCATCTTTGATCATTAAACCTAGAATGTCAAGTGCACGATCCAGTCTTCCAGCCTTAAGATATGCTTTCACTAATACAGTGTAAGTCACCACGATTTGGAAACACTCCAGAATTAGCCATATCGAATAGAAGCATCTCGGCTTCATCCAGTCTTCCATTTTGGCATAGACCATCGATCAAAATGGTATAAGTATAGACATTTGGATGAATGCTGGCCTGTTTCATAATATTCAACACTTCGAAAGAAGAGGTAATATCACCAGCATGACAATGCCCATGAATCACAATGGTGTAAGTGACAACTGAAGGAACTAAACCATACTTCAGCATCTTCCCAAACATTGCATGTCCTTCAAGCAGCATGTTTTGTTTGCTGAGAGCATCAAGAAATGAATTAAATGTGTGAAAAGATGGTGGGCAACTCCTCTTTACCATTTCTTTGAGAATCATAAATGCAGTCGTGATTTTACCAATCTTGCAATAGCCATCAATTAGGACAGTATATGTCACTTCATCAGGATGTATTCCCTTCTTTGTCATTTTACATAAAAGCCCATTTGCTAGCTCCAATTTTTCTTGTTTGCAGAACTCATTAATAAGAGAAGTGAAAGTAAAACTATCGGGTCCAAGGCCAATTGAGTTCATCAAATTAAATACATTAAAAGCCATATCGAGACTACCTTCCCTACAGAACCCATCAACAAGAATGTTGTAGGTAATTGTATTGGGAATCAGCCCGTTATCAATTACCCTTGTCAATAGCAACAATGCTTTGTGGGGCATATGAATTCTGCACAAACCTTCAATGAGCTCATTATAAGTTCGGATGTTAGGCTTAGAATTCCTTTTCTCCATCATATTAAGAAGTTCAAAGGCAGATACCACTCGTCCTTCTTTGCAGTAGCCATTGATCAGTGCATTGAAGGTTACTACACTAGGAAACACACCATTTTGTAGCATTCTTTTTAACATCTCTGTGGCTCTATCAAGTTTTCCATCTCTGCACAGTATATCAATCAATATGGTATAGGTGTGAAAGTTCGGTTTACATCCTTTTCCAGTCATATCATCAAACAAACTTAAAGCCTTAGTGATTGAACCATTATCACACATTGCCTTGATAAGGATGGTGTAGGTATGAGTAGTCGGTGCGAAGCCTTTTTTCATCATTTCTTGCTGCAACTGAAAAGCTTCTGCAACCATTCCTACTTCACACAGACCATATATCAGTATTGAGTAAGTAACAGAATTGGCACTGCAAACTTCATCTTTAGACATCAGCTCAAATATTCGAAATGCTTCAGGAAGATCATTTTGCTTGCAATTTCCCAATACTAAAGAAGTACAAACGTGAGTATCAAGATCAAACCCAAGCCTCAAAACCTTAGAGATGAACATTTCAGCAGCTTGTACAAACCCACTCTTGCAAAGTGCATTGATCATGGTCTTGTAAACAATAAAATCAGGAACAAACCCATCAACCAACATTCTTGAATAAACAGAAAATGCTGGGATGCCCATACTCAATTTCGCTAAGGTCATCAACAGTGTGCTATAACAAGGATAGCTTAGCCGAAACCCCATCTTACGCATTTCATCAAGTGCACTCATTAGCTTAACAATCTCCTCTTCTCCATTACCACAACCATTAAGTGTTGTAATTATCGCCTTTTGCACAACAGAAAACAAATTAGCAGAAACTAATGATTTCAATATGCTGATCCTGTTCTCCAAATCATAGCAATAAGTGGATTGCTTGCATACCCACTTAAAAACCTGAACTGCGAGTTCAACATTAGCCCCCTGAAGTTCTATAACCTTTGAAGCTACTTCAGGACTTAAATGAGAAACCAATGACTTCAAGTAATTGTTATCTTCCCATTTTGGTTGGCCAATCAAGCTAGAAATTTGATATGAAATATCACTAACTCCTTCTGAGCTATTTCCGCTGGCCCGAAGTGGAAGACAATATGATGAAAGCTTAAAAGAAAGGACCATAGCATATGGAGCTCTTTTACAGCGCAGAAGGTTGAAGAAACAAGAAGAGATTAAGTAACACCCAACAAAAGAAACCCATAAGAAAAATCATCAAGTGAAACAAGAATATTTCATCTGGAATAAAAAGAAAAGTTTATAAGACTTACAAGGGTTTCCTTCGCAAGACTTCTAATCTGGAAAAACAGTGCATCTCTAACTCTTCCATTTTGCAGGTCACATAACTCTGCTTCTCAACCGAATGCCCCTCATCACCTCTTTAATTCATTTGAATGTGATCTTTAATAATCCAAACCTTTCTATTATACATTGAATTCTTAATCTGAAATTAGATTTCGCATTTTAATTTCAGAAGAACGGTCCCTAGAAACAACAGCAGAAGGTCCCTGAAACTCGCAACTTGTACTCAGAAGATCTATTGCCCAAAAACAAAAGCAGGTATCAACTAGATTCACTACAAAGGTTGAATAACACTAACAAATAATTAAAATAAAAGTTAACACAAAACCAAAGTTTCACTTGGTTACTTAATAAATTCAGTAAGAAGGTTGGAGCAAAAGAAAAATCTAAAGATGGGAAATGATGGACAAACATCAAAAACCCACTGATTTTGTGAGTTTCTGGAAAGACTTACCACAAGTCGTCAGCAACTGGAGTACTGGAATGAGGTATGCGAGACAGAATCCCATGACCCTGCAGAGCCCTACTACTGGCACACGATAATTTTGCATACCCACAAAGTCACTAGTGACAACTGCTTGAGCAGTTTAGCTTCCCGGCAGCCGGGCTTCTTCGGGGTTCAGAGGTTGATATGGAATAGGCAAATAACGATTTGACGATTTCAAAGTTTCAATTTGGGAGGGAGAGGGAGAGAGATAATCGACTGGTTCGGCGAAGTGAAAGTGCTCGACGTGGGCTAGGTTCTTTGACAACAAAGGGCGCGTTTGATAACGGAGGCACGGAACGTCCCATCGTTCTCGTAAAGTTGTAACATAGAAAAATAAAATCCGTTTGACAAATCAGGTGTTCTTTTTTTCTTTTTTTTTTGGATAAAAAAACAGATATAGATCAATAATTACATTATTTGCCCTTCCCATGGGTCTTCCTCTCTTAATGTTATTTCTGCTATCAAACTAGCACTCTTAAAAATCTCTTGGTAATTATTTGTGCTATCAAACTAGCACTCTTAAAAATCTCTTGGTAATTATTTGTGCACACTCTTAGCTCCTCTATGATTGGCAATAAGAACATTAGATCTTGGATTGCTTCAAAGGGCCATGGTTTTTTTGGTTTTGGTATAAGTTCTTTAATCTGATTCCACTAATCCTCATTTGTTATAATGCCTTCAATCCCAAGATTGTGAATTTTTGCCCGTTTCAATCCCAGAACTAGTCCTTTGGCTATAGTAGACACCAAGTTGCATTCCTTGTATTTTCCACCCCAACAGTAGACGACTCTTCCGCAGTGAATTACACCCCAGCAGCATCCTGTTTCATTGTTTCCGTCTTTGGTTGTCCCTGCACAAAAAAGCATTGTGAGATTTTCTGGTATTATTGATTGTAGATTTAAGAAACACATTCCTTTGTCATTTCCATTCCAGTCTACCGGTGGATTCGGACTAGCATTTATAGTCCCTGGTGGTTTTAACTTTAGGTTATTACACCATTTATTAATATAGGCCATTTATCGCATTACGAAATCGCCACACACTATAGCATGTAATGCTTATAATGGAAAATAACCACCTTGACATCATCTTATCAAGGTTTGAATTATAAAACAGATCTAGGCAGAAATCAGAGATCTCTGCAAAAGGTAACATTTTTGTTCTAAGTCCTAATGGTCCCGCCATTCAGATCCTCCGCGACCATTCGCAGGTGAAAAATAGATGCCAAGCTGATTCAGTACTGCAACCATAAAGTATACAAGGATCTGTATTTGGGTTCCATCTAGCCAGTACCGCATTGACTGGAATACCTACATTCACAAGTCGCCAGAAAAAGTTAATAAATCTGGGATGGATCTTAAGTTTCCATAGAAAAGACCACCAGTTTTTATATACACAATCAGATAAAGACGGGTTTTGCTTAGACATCAAATGTTTATATGCAAATTTTGCGGTCACTTCCTGTGCAGATGAATTTCTTGGCTTCCAAACATCGTGTTCAGGTGAAAGCATAATAGAGTTTATAGCAGAAGAAGTTTGTGAATCAAAAGTAAGAGAAATTTCAGAATTAAATGCATCTCTGGAACCTATCACTTCTGCCAGATTAACCTTGTAATGCGCAAACAGCATGCTAAAATCACCCACCACATGATCTGATTTATTTTTAACCCACGGGTCAAACCAAAAAAAAGTTCTTTCCCCATTCCCCACCTTCCTAATCACTAGATCTCTAAGAATGGGAAGAATAGCGCAGATACTATTCCAAAGTAGAGATCCTTTCTTTTTCCACACTTTTGGATCACACAGAGAGGTATTATGAAAATATTTTGCCTTGAAACATTTTACCCAAATAGAATTTTCCTCCGTTAAGAGTCTCCAACCTAATTTAATAAGTAGAGCCTTATTCATGAGTTCCATTTTTTTGAAACCTAATCCTCCCAGAGATTTTGGACGACAGCATTTGTCCCAAGTAATGAGGGAAAGATTCTTACCTTGTCCCGAGTTTCCTAGCCAAAACCTTTGGCATATGGAGTCCATTGATCTACACACCTTTTTTGGAAACAAAACATACTACATATGATAAATAGGCACTCCTTGCAGTACAGATTGAAGTAGAACCGCTCTCCCTGCAAAGGAAAGAGATTGTGCTTTCCATCCTGCCAGTTTAAGCTTCATCGTATTCAAAACTGGGCATAATCTGTCCGATCTAGCTTTCCCGGAAAACAGAGGACTCCCCAGGTAAGATGAGGTATTATCCATCTCCTTGATGCCTAGATAATTGAGGATCTGCTCCTTCATCATAAGGCATGTATTTTTGCTAAAGAACGCTTCACTTTTGTCCAAATTGATTACCTGTCTAGTAATATTTCCAAAAGTATCTAGGATAGTTTTGATCACACAGACATCTTCTATAGTAGCACGACAAAAGATGAAAGTGTCATCAGCAAAGAAAATATGTGAAAGTTCCGGAGCATACCGTGCTATTTTAATTCCTCGGAAAGCATCCTCCACTCTAAAGACTCCAAGGAGCCGGGAGAGGATTTCCATAATGATCAGAAAAAGATAAGGACTTAACGGACAGCCTTGTCTTAGCCCTCTACTCCCCTTAAAAAAATTATAGGGGGCTCCATTCAATTTTATGGAAAAGGAAGTGGAAGAGATAAGACAGGAAATCAGATCACAAAACTTATCATTAAATCCCAGACATTTTAAAACTTTCAAAATGACGCTCCATTCCACCCTATTATAAGCTTTTGACAAATCAGGTGTTCTATCGTTCTCAATAAATTAATCGGCCAATTTTCGTAGAAAGTTTTTTGCAAAATAACTTTGATATATTTTTTCGTTTTGAAAATTAAAAAGCAAATCTCATTAAAAAAATAAAAAATTAAAATTAATTTAAATTTCATTTACGCTTTGAGGCAAAAAAGAAAAAAAAAAAATTCTTGACACATGATTCAACTCCTTCCTCCTTTCACAAAAAAAGAACATTAACCAACGGGGGTTGGTCCAAGTGGTAAGCAGCTTGGTTCGCTTAAGCAAGGTTCTAGTATCGAATCCTTGTGGATTCAAAAAATTCTCGCTGGGAGACTCACCCACCACAGCCAGGTGTGCGACGCGGGTCGAACCACCGCTTTATAAAACCGGAGTTGGCAAACAAAAAAATAAAAAAAAAGAACATTAAATATTTAAAAAAGAAGTAATTACTGATGCCCCGAAACTATAGCTACCTTATTCCCTATCGTTTACTAATCTAACTTCAAACATTGCTTGAAATTTTGACCCAAAAAAAAACATTGCTTGAAATTATTGATGTCCCCTACCATTATGTTAAGATAGTTAACTAATGATATGGCATCTTTGTTACTATTTATTCATCTCATCAGGATTCCACTCTTTGAAATCCAAAATAATAAGAATATAGAGGCAAAAAATTAGTATTTGTTGCTACATAATCCTGCTTGTCCAATCAACTAGAAGTACCTGCAAGAATGTGCTCGACCATTTCACCTCGACAATCAAGTTAGACAAATTCCTTGGAAGAACTTCTTCAGGAAAGTAACAAACAATAAGAATGATTGTTCTATCAAAACCGTGCCTCACCTCTTAGTTTGTTCGTCCTTTTATATATCTCTTTAGATCTCTAAGTGTAACAACCCCCGTTTTTGTAACCCGGAATCTGTATTGTAGGTCCGAGAACCTGAAGGTCTAGTCGGATTAATTTTGTGGAGTGTCCAGATAGGAGTCCATGATCCATATCCAGAACCCATGGATCTGGATTCTCTTGTTGAAGAATCTGTCTTACTAGGAAGTTGGATCTCTGGTTGAAGGCAAGTGGTGTTTGGAGATGTCCGGAATGAAGGTAAGACATCCCCCATGTGTTGTTTAGGGCTAGGTTGTGTTTGGGTTTCAACCCCCTGAGCAAAGCACCCTTGTATAGCAATATACTTGGGGGCGGTTGCTAGTGGCGATTGATTAAACCAAGCGACCGCCTTGACGCCCCGGTTACGCTTGCTGGGAAAATGCCCTATTTTGCCCCCTATTCGTTATAAATAGCATCCCTCGCCCTATTAACGCATTATTATGTTTGGGATTGCTATTTTGGGCGATTAGGCGGCAGTGGAAACATGCTAAAAGGTGGGCGAAGTGCTATTAATGATCTGGAACCTTTTTCCTTCTATTCTTGGTGATTCTGATTAAGGTAATGAATCTCCATCTTTTATTCTCTTCTTTTTAACCTCGATTGATATGAACCCATCCCCATTTTGTTAGTGGTTACCCAATTGATTTGTTGTATCTCCCTTTTCAATGTTCTTGATGAGATCCTGTCCAGAAACGAATCCCCGCATTTGTTTAATGGATGGATTCCATCAAGGGGAATGATTTGGATAATAAATCTTTGTTAATTTTAGGGTTTCTTGTTACCCCCTTGTTCTAGACCTATTAAGCTTGAAATTCGGACTAAGATCATCCCAAAACGGATTGAAATCGGATGATAAAAAGTCCGATTTTCGGAGTTGGAAACCTGTCTAAAAACAAGGCGGTCGCTTGTGGAGGTCGCTTAACTTAAGCAACCGCCACAAGCAACCGGCTGGTTTCAAGAATCGTGTAGGTTTGATTTTTGAATTGTTTTGACTCTTGACTCTTATACATTCTTGTAACCCTATGCCTAGGTGTTCTCTGTTTCAAATAAAAGTCTTATAATAGTTTTTGGATTGCAAGTTAGAGGACTTCTACTAAATTACAGGTAAGGACATGCATTCTTATTTATATGCAATTACATATACATGATGATTCAGCTGTTCTATTTACTATTCTTTGATCATGTAACTTGCTGTAATTGTATAAAGCATGTGAATCTTATTGTATACTTGCTGTTAGTGGTGTTCTTTGATGTACTTCATCTTTTATGATATTGCACAACTGTTCATGGTATGATAAAGAGTGATTGTAGTGTAGTTGTGATGGAAGGGGTGTTCCTTTGGGATATCTTAGCTTGGGATATCGAAGGGTTGTGGAATGGGACACATGCTCTGCTGATGTCTCCAAGCACTATCATGATTACTGGATGACATACTTAGGAGTGTCTAGAATTGCATGGCTAGGTACCCCACATGCTATTACCCTTTCGGCAGGGGAATTGAAGCCGGGTGACCCGTGACAATGGTGACGTGACTATGTTTCATCCAACAGCGGTAACCAGTCCGTGCGGAGACTCAGTGGTCCACTATTGGTCATGTAATGGTAGGGTTGCATATGTTAGGGTTGGGCTCATGGACGTCCAAGGAGCGGACCGGGTGTCGCGAGGAGTCATGAGAGCATCCGCCCCAACAATATGTGGATGACCATAGGGTTAAGGAGTGGAGTCCAATAGCGGTAGCCAGTCCGTGAGGGTTCTCACTCCTAGGTTGCGAAGGATACTGAACCGAGTTGGTTGGTGCCATAGGGGAAGTATCTGGACTCCATATAGTATGTTACCATTATGACTTGCATTGGATTAGAAACCCCGACATGCGCCAGTACTCATTGCCAATGGTCATGGTGAGAGAGTGTTGACTTAACCCCCAACCATGGTTTGAGAGCCAGGTGTGGACTCACCCCCCTTTGCCCAGGATCCCTACAGAGGTAACCAGTCCTTGCCGGATCAGAGTGATGAGACTTACCCAGAGGAGGGCTGGTGTATATCTTAAAGCATGTCAGCTGTTAGAGACTTGCATAGTTAGATCTTAGTAGCATTCATATTTCTGCATACCATCCATATCATTTCATATGTGCATTCGTGGATTGTATTGACATATATATGAGAATTGTTTGTTCCTTACTGAGTTCGTCGGAACTCATTCCTTTCATTGTATATATTGTATGAGTTGTACAGATGGTTGCACAATGTCGGAAGTTGGAGATGATTCTTCTGAAAGAGCCTCCTCGTATGAAGCTGATGTGGCACAAATAGTGATACATGAACTTGCAGAGCATGGAGCCTCCTGAAGATGCTTATGTGCACTTTTAGCACCCATTGATGGCCAATGGAGGCAGATTCCCGGGACTTTGATGATCGTGTGGAGAAAGATTCGAGGACATCTTTACTTGCTAATTTATAAAACTAGTTTTTAGATTTAGAAAAGAAGACCAAAGAGAAGATTATTTAGTTTATTTATTTTGCTTCCGCTGAACTCGATATTACATTTGATTCTTGATTCTTTCCTTTGGCTATTTCTTGGATATTTATTGGAGTATTTGGACTCCTGTAACCTTTTTATTAATTATTGCTCTTTTCTTGCTCTTGATTATCTGTATTTGTATTTATTATTGTTGATAGACTAAAACTATGGATCCTGTGACGGTTCACATCCGCGGGTTGTCGGGCGGTTAACCGGGCCCGGCGGGCGGGGTGTGACACTAAGTCTTTGAGTTTATTTAGAACTCAAACCCTACTTAGATTCCCTCTTGGACTTTGCTAGTTGAGTTTATCTCGAACTACAATAGATAACTCCTCCTTGATCGGGAATCTAACTTATTAGATAACTACAAATGTGTTATCTCGAATCTTTTCTGGGGGCCGACCAGAGTATGGTCGACAACGTGGTCTGACCATGATGGTCCGATCCAACTTATCATTTCCTTATCATAAGCCCCCCAGTCTTTGAGTCCGAGCTTCGAGACATTCGGGCTTATAGACTTTGTATCTGTCACATCCACTGTCACACCCCACCCGCCGGTCTCGGTTATCCACCCGACAACCCGTGGGAGTGAACTGTCACAGGATCCACGGTCTTACCCATCAATAATAATAAACACAAGTATAGACAATCAAGAGCAAGAATAAGTGCAATAATTAATAAAAAGGTTACAGGAGTCCAAATACTTCAATAAATATCCAAGAAAGAATCAAAAGAAAGAATCAAGAATCAAATGTAATATCGAGTTCAGCGGAAGCAAAATAAATAAAATAAATAATTTTCTTTCCGATTTTCTTTTCTAAATCTAAAAACTGTTTTTCTAAATTAGCAAGTAAAGGGGGGGGGTCCTCCAATCTTTCTCCATACGATCATCAAAATCTTGGCAATCTGCCTCCGTCGGCCATCAATGGGTGCTATAAGCGCACAGCATCTTAAGGAGGCTTCATGCTTTGCATGTTCATGTACCACTATCTATGCCACATCAACTTCATACGAGAAGGCTCTTTCATAGAAATCATCTCCAACTTCTGATGTTGTGCCGCAATCTGTACACTCATATAATATATACAATGATAGGAATGAGTTCTGACAAACTCAGTAAGGAACAGACAATTCTTATATATATATGTCAATACAATCCACGAATACATATATGAAACGATATGGATGGTATGCAGAAATATGAATGCTACTAAGATCTAACTATGCAAGTCTCTGACAGTTGACATGCTTTAAGATATGCACCAGCCCTCCTCTGGGTAGGTCTAGTCACTCTGATCTGGCAAAGACTGGTTACCTCTTTAGGGATCTTGGGCAAAGGGGTACGTCCACACCTGGCTCTCAAACCATGGCTGGGGGTTAAGTCAACACTCTCTCACGACGACCATTAGCAATGAGTACTGGCGCATGTTGGGATTTCTAATCCAATGCAAGTCATAATGGTAACATATTATATGAAGTCCAGATACTTAACCTATGTCACCAACCAACTCAGTTCAGTATCCTTCGCAACCTAGGAGTGAGAACCCTCACGGACTGGCTACCGCTGTTGGACTCCACTCCTTAACCTTATGGTCATCCACATATTATTGGGGCGGATGCTCTCATGACTCCTCACGACACCCGGTCCGCTCCTTGGACGTCCATGAGCCCAACCCTAACATATGCAACCCTATCATTGCATGACCAATAGTGGACCACTGAGTCTCCACACGGGACTGGTTACCGCTGTAGGATGAAACAGAGTCACGTCACCATTGTGACGGGTCACCCGGTTAAATTCCCTTGCCGAAAGGGGAATAGCATGTGGGGTACCTAGCCATGCAATTCTAGACTCTCCTAGGTATGTCATCCAGTAATCATGATAGTGCTAAAGGCATCAGTGAGCATGTGTTCCATACCACAGCCAGCCCTCTGATATCTCCAGCCAAGATATCCCAATGGAATACCCCTTCCATCACAACTACACTACATCACTCTTTATCATACCATGAACAGTTGTGCAATATCATTAAAGATGAAGTACATCAAGGAACACCACAAACAGCGAGTATACAATAAGATTCACATGCTTTATACAATTACAGCAACATACATGATCAAAGAATAGTAAATAGAATAGCTGAATCATCATGTATATGTAATTGCATATAAATAAGAATGCATGTCCTTACCTTGTAATTTAGTAGAACCTCTTTAAGTTGCAATCCAATAATAATTATAAGACTTTTAGTAAAAATAGAGGACACCTAGGCATAGGGTTACAAGAATGTATAAGAGTCAAGAGTCAAAACAAATCCAAAATCAAACCTACACAGTCACTGGAAACCAGTCGGTCGCTTAGTTGAGCGACCGCCACTAGTGACCGCCCCAAAAACAGAGAGTTTCCAACTCCGATAATCAGACTTTTGATCATCCGATTTCAATCCGTTTTGGGATGATCTTAGTCCGAATTTCAAACTTAATAGGTCTATAACAAAGGGTGAAACGAAACCCTAAAATTAACAAAGATCAACCACCCAAAATTCTCCCCTTGATTAGATCCATCCATTAACAAATGTAGGGATTCGTTTCTAGACAGGATCTCATCAAGAACATTGGAAAGGGAGTTACAACTAATCAATTGGGTAACCACTAACAAAATGGGGATGGGTTCATATCAATTAGAGGTTAAAAAGAAGAGAATAGCAGATGGAGATTCATTACCTTAACCAGAATCACCAAGAATAGAAGGGAAAAGGTTTCAGATCACTAACAACACTTCGCCCACCTTCCAGCATGTTTCCACTGCCGCCCAATCGCCCAAATTAGAAATCCCGAACATAATAATGCATTAATAGGGCGAGGGATGCTATTTATAACGAACAAGGGGCAAAATAGGGCATTTTCCTGCAAGCAGAAACTGGCGGTCGCTTGGTTCAGTCAACCGCCACTAGCAACTGCCCCATAGTATATTGCTATACAAGGGTGTTTTGCTCAAAGGGTTGAAACCCAAACACAACCTAGCCCTAGACAACACATGGGGGAGGTCTTACCTTCATTCCAGACATCTCCAAACACCACTTGCCTTCTACCAGAGATCCAACTTCCCAATAAGGTAGGTTCTTCAACAAGAGAATCCAGATCCATGGGTTTAGGGTATGGATCATGGACTTCTATCTGGACACTCCACAAATTAACCTAACTAGACCTTTGGGTTCTCGGACATGCAATACGGATTTGAAATACGGGGGTTGTTACATCCACCCAGCCGGTACCCTACCTGGCATACCTGAGTGTGTGATACACAGTCCCGAAGACCAAGTATCGAGGATATCATCCTCCCACATACACAATAACATAATCATGAACAAAATGTAATCAATGTAATATTGTATAAACAAAGAGATCAAGATAAGAAGAGAGAATGACAATATAATCAGAGTGTGGAAAGAATGATACCAATATAATTATCAATGTCGAACAATCATATGTAGAGTATACGAAAAATCACTCCACATAATATAGTGGAAATGTAGCTCGAAACTAAAAGGAAAAGATTACAACCGATTACCAAAAGAAAGGAAAGAAAAGAAACAATCAAACTAAAATAAGGTCTCTTCCGTCTTATAAAGAATATCTTCATAAACATAAACTAGAGAAACTAAACACGGCCGCTTCCATTCCAAAATAGGGCTAATCCTGGTACGCAGCATGATCACACGAGGTATCTTCACCATAATCTTCATAACAACTAGCATCTTGAGAGTAGTATGCATCATCGGCTTGCACTTCATAGTACTAGTCGTCATACTCGTCAGTACCTGTAGGATAATCTAACAAAGATATTTGCAAAAAGGAGTGAATTCAAGAATTTAGCAAGGCAAGTTATTCCATAACAACATAAATAGCATGATAGCAGAACATAGCAAATGCAAAATGATATGGAACAAACAATGCATGTAACTCTATGTATGTTGGTCTCTATAGGCAGACATGCTTTAAGTCATCGCACCATACTTCTTTGGGTAGGTCTCAAATCACTCTCCCTCAACCATTCCGGTATCTTGGGTTCTCCGTTGGTAATTGGGTCATGCATCCCTCGGGACATTCCATGGCTGGGGTTTAGGTCACCGCTCCCTCACATCACCATTGGTCTAAGTATTGGCGCATGTCAAGGTAAAACCTAGCCAAATGCAAGTCATCTACTTGGTTATATCAAGTCAGAGTTAAATACTGCTATTCCTCGCCCTGGGCAATCCTTTCTGGTATCCTTCTCACTAGAGTCAGCGTATCCTATGACTACAACCAACTCGGACTACGGACTCATCAACCCTATTGATCATCCACAAATAATAAACGGGAAGCTCTCATGTCCTCTCACGGGTTGGCTACTGGTCTTGAGCGCCTATGAGCCCAAGTCTACTAGATGCGACCCTACCAAT